>NW_017306704.1:292106-293180 GCF_000935625.1 Nanorana parkeri
TATATATATATAAAACAAATCATACATTAAAACAGGGATGCACAAATCCCAGGAGCCCCGTAGCCAATGTTCCTTAAAAATAACAGCTGCCTCCTAACCTTTGAGTTTTTCTCTAGTCTAGTCCTGGAGCTGGAAGCGTATCTGTACATGTACTTGTATCAAGTACGGTACTTGGTATCTGAACAACCCCAGTATAGTCATTAACTCTCTGCAAAGTTCAATAACCTACAGCAACCCATCAGAATTTATATTTGAGATTTATACAATAAATAAAAATGTTATTGCCTACTGTGAGGTTAATGCACTTTGCATTTATTCATTGCACTTGCTTATTTGTAAAGTAATGTTAATGGTAATGTCACTCAGAACATGTCATTGTGATCACTCTTTTTTAAAGGATGCACATTTTAAATAGCTGTATTTGAGATATATAGGAGAAGCTGGCGGAGTCCCAGTAAGGTACACAGGTAAATCTTGCAGTTTACTGTTGGAGGGTCTCAGTTAGCTCTATGATGACAGAGGAGAAGAGATGTAATAATATTGTCAACTTATTTTGCTTGCTAAAATGATAGTAAGTACACAAAAATACATCTCTTGAATTATTTTACAACTGCCCTGAAGGCTTTAATACTTTCTGAGTCAGTGGCCTGGAACAAGTATGCACATGAGGAGTTTTTTCTTTTTTTCTGCAAGTATTAAAGCTAAAGACATGCAATCAACTAGCATTTGCAGAAGAAGGTCATCAATGTCAATCTCCATACGTCTTTTACTATAGATGTCCTTTAGGTAACATTTTTATTACATTTACACAGTTATATACCAGCATAGAGGCTGCTCTGACAATGTTTTCCAGTTAGTGGCATATTGGTTAGATGCCCCCACTATATCACCCCCTCACAGTATCTTGAATAGTTTGCTGCAGCAGACACAGGCAGTAAAGCCAGTGGGTGCCTAGAAATGATTCCAAATAAACCAGGTGGTCCAGAGTATTACTTTATTCCCAATTATAATTAAGTGGCGGAAATGCATAACGCAGGTTTACCATTTAGTATACGATCTGTATATCCTAGCGAG
>NW_017306704.1:293269-314458 GCF_000935625.1 Nanorana parkeri
ATGCTCTGGCCAGTGTCCTGTCCAGCATCCTGCCCAGCTCCTGGCAACCGGTGATGTCACTGTTTGCCAGGAGCTGGGCCGAAAGCCAGCTAGAGTGTCCCAGGTTATTGAGAGCTTGGTGGGTGTTTGGCCCTTACACATCTCCCTATATGGCTCTTAGTAACCTGAGACACTCTGGCCAGAAATGGGGCTGCATTGTGCAGCAGCGCAGTCACTATACAACAAACATGCCACTCTGCCTGTCACCCCGCCCTTCTGCCACGTGACCCAAAGAGGTGCCAACTGAGGCAACAGCCTCATTAAAGGGACGGCCCTGATCCTAGACATGGTAGTTGTGGTGGTGTGACACAGGTACAGGTATGAGGTGTATGGCAGGAAAATTGTCATCACTTGTCACTCAGTGATCCTGGTTGCATCGGAACTGCTAGAGTCTGGATTACAATCATAACCACATAGTGGGGCAAAACTTAAAGTGCAGAGGCTGGGAATGCTATGTACCTACCAGATGCCACTTTTCTCTTCCTTAGTTTCTGAAATTTATATATATGCAATACTTGATTTTAAAAAACAAAACACTACATGCAGATGTGGTGGAGAATTGTTTGTGCTAATATACAATATTACAAATGTTCATCATTTACATAATATGGTTTCTTTAAGCTTTTTCCTGCGGAGGAAGTGACAAGTAAAAAAATGAGATTCACAGCAGGAACATAACTTTAATGGTTCGAGAAAGGGCATAAGACCACTTAATAATTAACATGCACTGTGCCTCATTATGTTTTCTAAGATCTCTGAAATAAACAGTCATGTGAACATCCTGGAATATTTTATAAGTCAGGTCCTTCTTTAAGTAACATTGAGAAGTACAGTTAAAGATCAGCTCTGTTGAATGATAATGTGGCTAACATCTAAGCTACTGAACTCATTGCCTGCGGACCTCTGAAAGAAATGTGTGAATAGCATAATTATGAAGTGTGAAGCTCCCTGTGGATAAATCCATGGGGTAGCAGCTACCTGTGATAGGAATTCATAAAAGTTATTAGTTTACACTTCACACTCTAAATGTTTTCCTGGTGGTGGGAATACTTATCACTTGATAAATAGGTGAAAATGCTAATCCAGAGCACTGTAGGGGGTGTCTGTCCTACATTATATATTCCCAATTCATGCACTACTGCTATTTGACCTCATAAGCATTAACATCACCGGATCACAAAATGTGAAGCCATTCAATGAAACAAATGTTTCCAGTTTGTCATTAGGCAGTGTTTGGGAGTTTTACCTAGAACAGCTTTTAAAAAATAGCTTATTTGGGGATCCTTGAGCCCTGTAATTAGTGCTGTGTAGATAGCTAAACTTAGTTGGTTTATTTATCCATTACCTCAAATAAATCTGGTTACATAATGTCCCTGTGCTTTTAAAAGGTTTCAAATAGGACTGGAATCGATAAGAAAAGATTTTCCTGAAATGTTATATGCCAAAACAGTACGCTGAAAAATATTCTTCCTGTCTCCTATTTCCTCCTGGAAAATAGCAATTCCGTTTCTGTTACTGCACCGCCATTTTGTTTCGTTATTCTGATCTTTCAAAATTTTGTTTTAGTTTCAGTCCCGTGTCCGATTTAGTTATATTTTGAACGCAATTTGGATGATCCAAAATTTTGTTAAAAGAACATTTGGATTCCTTTGCATCCAGCCTCATTGGAATTTGGACATTTGGATTCATCCGGATGTCTGAATTCCAATGTGGCCAAATGCACAGCAATCTCATCCAAATTTGCATTCTGAATGAAACAAAATGCACATGTCCACTATTTATATACTGTATACTTACACTGGTCCATCGGTGGAAGGATTATGCTGATAAGAAGAGAGATCAGAATGACAGACCCATCGGTGTGCTGCTTCTCCTTTGTCCAGTCACAGACTGTAGGTAGGGAGAAGACCTGCAAGTAAAAGTTATACTACAGCAGATAAAACATCAGATCCCTTCACCTGTCAGTAAGGACTGTGTAGTGTGGCAGGACTGTGTAAATCTCAAGACTGGATAGACAGCAATTAAAATCCCTTGGCAGGTAAAATAGCTTCCCGTTCACGTTTTCCATCTTTTTATTTAGCTGCTGATCTGAAGTTCAGCTTTAAACCTTTTTAAACATCTTGGCACATACAAGGCAGCATAGCTACACTGACAGAGGAATAACTAGGTGACAAATGTTATTATATTGTGTTGATAAAAGGCTTTAGATACACTTAAAAACAATGCAACACCTTACACTGAACTTCCATATACATAAAATGTTGTATCAGTGCTTTTCCCATTCATTTTTTCTATTTTACTTTTTCTGTTAACATTAATGAACACTTTCTGAGCCCAAAGTGAATCATCTAGTAAAATATTTATTCACTCTGCATTGGAACTTTTTTGTCTTATATTAGCTTCTTTTGGTTCTTCTGTTTTAAAGCGAAGAGCTTCATGAAAACTATATGGCAATGAGCAATATATTGGGATTCATACATGAAAGTTTGAAAGGGAGGGGAATGAGTCTAATTTTTAAGGGAAGTCTTAACAAGGCTAGACCTCCAAAGGTAATGGAGCATGACAGCTCATTCGCCTTGAGGATAACTATAAATTAGAGTGCACAGATGGAAGAAACATTCTGCATTGAGCAGAAATGTTTTTATTGGCAGCCCTAGAGAAATGATTCATCCTCTCTAGTTCAGCAAATGACTGTGCATTGCCATTCTACACTACGCTATAGAAATTCCGGCTTCAGAGGTATTCACAAGCCATTTTTTATTGATGATTTTCATATACATTTCATAAAAATGCAGAAGCAGCTGTTCACATCTTTATACAGCATCCAGAACGTTTACATGTTTGTCCCTGGGTGATTAATGTGTTTACCTTTATTCCTAGTTGGAGAACATTATTATATTTCAACATTCTGTCTGCAGAGTGAGTAAGCCTGCCTTCTAAATAGGTCATTCAGGCTTATCTACTAAGGTGATATAAAGAAGAGCCATATCCTTTAGCAGCCAATCACATTTTTCCTTACATCAGATTAGAGGAGTCAGAATAATGAAAAATGATTGCTGATTGGCTGCTGTGGATTCGCTGCATCTTGCATATTAATCTTTGAGCCTTTACTAATGTGGGAATAAAGATAAAGTGCAGTAAAGCAAATTCATGATCACTTTAAAACATCCAATCATACCCAAAGAGAGCTCTAATTGTTAACATTTCTCCTGCACAGTATTGGATGTCTATTTTTATTATACCTCATATGACATTTTAGTAAATCAGGCTCTATCTTTTTATCTCTTTTTTTTTTTAAACCATAGTTAGAAGTATACAGATATTGATCTTTGTTCGGAATAGAATTGAAAATAAATAAGAGGAATGTGAACCAGTGGGTCTACTGTGCCAAGCTACTATACACTCACACAAAGCAGACATCTGGAAGTGGGTATAGACTATATAGGTGGATCTCCTTTTCCTTAATGTACAACTTCCTATAGAAAGGGCTTATACGGTTTTAGACACAGGAGACATCTGTGGCTGGGCTGAACACAATTATTGGCCACATGACCTCTGGACCCCCTCCATTAGGCCACCAGGAGCATAGATAAAAAAATAAATAAAAACAAACAAACCTATTAGCAGTATAAAAGCAGTAAAGGTATTAAAAGCAGGAGCAGCCACTATTATGGTGAACTTGTTGCTCTGCCCTGATGATAGATGTGCATCAAGCTCACAATCATTATTCAGTACTGCATGTTATGAGCAAATTTAGCTTCTCTCATGTACATACTAAAAAACTATATAAGAAGTCTTGTTTCCTAAATCTTTTTTGGTGAGGATGGACTTAGAATTTATATAAGAATTATTTCTATTCTTTGACTTTGTGCATGCACCATAACCAAGAAAGCCTTCTAATAACTCATCACAAGAGTACGCATAAAAGATAGTTTCCTTGAAATCCATTGTTTGAGCAAATCTGACCTTTCCCACATGTCACCTCACTTAACATTTTAGCACATCAGGCTCTAAGAAGTAATAATATCTTTCTATCCTTTGACTTTGTGTATCCAACCATAACCAAAAAAGCTTTCTAATAACTCATCACATGAATATACATGAAAGATATTTCCCCTGAAATTAATTTCTGAGCAAATGTTACATCTCCCACATGTCACTTCACTTAACATTTTAGCAAATCAGGCTCTAAGAAGTACAAATATCTTTCTATCCTTTGACTTTGTGCACCTACCCATAACCAAGAAAGTTTTCCAATAAGAATTGGAATGAAAGATGTTTCCCTTAAAATCAATTTCCAAGAAAATGTTACCCCCTCCCCCATTTCTCCCATTCACCTCACCTACACCTATATAAAGTTTTCTTTTAATAAACCTTTCCACAAATGTCCACTGTCCATGTCCCTCAAAGGCGTCTTTTCTGGGATTATAGACCGGTGACACAATGCTGCAGTCCAGGCCTGCCGCTGATCAGCCTTGTTGCTGTCCTTTGCTATGATATCATTATCATGCAGTTGCAGATCCTGGAGGCTTAGAAAACCCCACCATTGGGTAGTCGATCCATGTCAGCCAGGCAAAACGTGGGCACCTGAAGATGGAGATATGAAATACTGTATTTATATGGTACATAGGTTGAGAAAAAAAGACATTTGTTTTTTTTTTAAAACAATTTATTGGGTTTTCATGAAATACAGCAATTTCCAAAATATAAATTCCAAAACATAAAAAAAAAAAAAATAACAACATAAACAATCAGTTATGTAAGAAAGTCAAATACTCATGTCACATTCGCACAAAGACAAAAATAAACCGAGGGTACGGAATAAGTGCAGCTTATAAGATCATACATTGTCTGCAAGAAAGCAATAGCTCGTTCCCTGAGCGGGTCCCCTTCTACTATCACATCTCCATGTAAGAGGCAAAACTCTAGTATAAGACATTTGTTAATTGAAATTTGCCAAAGAAAAAAAGGATCAAACTATGAACATGCAGCTGATCCAGAGGAAGGCAATGAAAAAATTTTAAAAGAAAAAAAAAATGATACCCTACAAATCCTATGCTGGGAAACAGACTGAATTATAAATTGAATTGAAATTAATTGATAGACCAGATTTTTACAATGGGCCCTGCCAGATATTAAGCTAATAATAGGTTCAGGACCACACTACTTTGTTTGCAGAAAATCACCTAAGGGTCTATTCACTAAGCTGCCGAGGGCAGCCGAGTGAACAACCGACCCCAAGTGAAGTGAGCCGAACACTGTTCGGCTATTCATTCAGGCTTGTATGGCTGATTTCAGCCATCGGCTTGCTTCGCATGGCTTCGGGTCGGCCGAACATGCTCAGCCTCCGGCAGGCTACTCACTGCTGTTCGGCCTATTCTTATAGATGCCGAACAGCAGTGAGTGAATAGCCGAATGCCGCTGAGCGGCATTCACCTCATTGAATCAATGGGGATGCAGAGAAACAGGCCGGGCTAACACATTTTGAGTCACAATTGCTTATTCAGAGACTTTGAAAAATCCATTAGTTAAGTGTGTTTCTACGTGTAGTCTAGCACCAGACACTGCTAAAGCTGGCTTCATGGGGAGGCCTTGAAAGTCAATGCCTCTCTAGATGAACTGCAGGCTCAGACCTCCTGTCAGAACGGTTGCCTTCTGGGAAGCAAAGTGCAACATTTTGGCACTGTGCCTTTATGGATTATAGATTCATTTTGTTCATTTGTTTCTACCACCTTTGAGATCTTAAATTCACTATTTGAATAAAGTCATAAAGTTTTGTGCAGGTATGTGGATATAAGTCTACCATATGTTAGGTTTGAATGTCAATATATTTATTAGATGTAGCTAACTTTTTATTGTTGGAGCATATATGGCTGCTTTAGGACATAAGTGGCCCCCAGAGAAAAGATCTTTCTTGTGAGCCCCACTATCTCTGTAAAAAGAAAATAACCTTCTGAGAATATCTAGGATTTATGATTATTGAAGGAAATATTCCCGTTCAGTTTGTATGATTTATGATTGGGACAGAATGGATTAAGTTTAAACATGTGCATTGTTTGATACAGGGGTGGATTTTTGCAGCCCATTAGAAATATGGAGTGCATGCACAATGTATGTATGCAAAATGCAACAATGTGCATTAAAACACACCTTAATGCTCATGGTAATGCACTTACCTCATCTAAAACAGTCATTGTAACAGCCCTACACCTTCGACATCTGCTGGCCATAACTGGGAACTGCAGATGAGGTCTCTGTTGTGCACACCCGCCCTTACCTGCACTCATTAGCAGACTTTAAAGTGAGGCTATAGCCTCAACACTCTGCCTTATAAACAAGTTTGGTCGTTGGCTCATGCTATGTCTGTCTCTGACTTCTATATGACTGTTCGTGCCTTGGATTATTCCTGTGTATTGTTTGGATTGTGTTTGAGCTAGTCTGTGCTTATTCAATTGGCAATGTATTGTCAGTCCCTGTTCCATTTACCTCTCTGGAATCTGAGTTATTTTGGTCTGTGCCTGACTCGGCCATCAGTCTGCTGACTCTGTTACTGTCTGCTGGATGTCATCTTTCTGATGACTTACATCACACTGCACACTGCCTTGCATGTTGTGAGCTGTTGCCCCTGGCATCACAGAGGGTCTATCGAATTGTGTGATGTGTCTTACTGGCGCTCCAAGACACCTTCACTGTCCAGCCTGCAATACTTGTAATCCCTTCACAGACCCCCCTGAACCAACAGGACAAAGACCCCTTCTGCACGTTAATAAATATGATGTGGTTGGCTGGATACAAAATGCTATCAGTAGCTGTTATACATTAAGTGGAATTGAGGCAGTAAAACAAGATCACAGTGGAGGAACATAATAAACAACAAGAAGAAATTATATATTGGTATTTGTTTGCAGAAAAGCAAAATGCATCTACGGTATGATGATCCCAGTAAAAGATGTTATATGAAAGAAATCATAAAAAATTATGTCTCTAGTTCATTTACATAAGGATATATAGTGAGCATACACAGCTTCTCCCATAAATATACTAATGGATATTTTAGAATTGCTGAACGTGCTAATACTCAGCCAGTATTTAAGCCTGCATCAAACCATGACTAACATTTAAATATTTTTTTTTGTTTTAGAAGATGAGGCTATAATAAAACAAATGCATCGTCAACAATGTGTGAAAGCTCTGATACTTTAAAATATACAAAATGCGATAACCAAAAAAGATTTTTTTATTAGGTTGTTTAGATCAACATTGAATTCCAATAAAATATTTTGGCAACGTGCAATGTATATACTGCATTTGATATTTTTGTCTGAATATGCTGTGCTTGCATGCAATTCTGTCATCATTTTTTCTTTTAATTTAATGTAGGCTTTTTAATACACATGAAATAATAAAATGTATATGTTATTTACATGTCATATTTATTTGGGTGCAGCCAACTTAGTTCCATTTAGAGATATAAGCAACTATAACCAATCCACAGACACGCCTGAGATCACTCAGAATTTATTGACAGGTGCAGTTAACCTGCAGTTGACCTTCTTTCTGACCTTCATTTGACCTGCTTTAGGGCCGGTTCACATCACAAAGTCCGCATTCCAGTGCGTTCGGCCTCAGAAACCCAGAAATAATTGTAAAAGTCCAGAAGAAGGGGTGAAGTCTATCCCACAAAACGTGTTGGCTGTAACTGATTTTCTTGTTCAATAATCATCTTAAACAAAATTTCAAGCATGATAACCACTCTTACTAGGTGCTCCCAACTACATATCCAGAATGTAATGTTCTGATTCTTCCTTTATGATCAGAGAGGAAGCAGCCTAGGTTCTGAACAAGGTCTACACCAGCCCCCTCCGCCTGTTTCTCCCAGCACTGCAGGGATGGCATGTGATGTCCCTCAGCGTCTTCACATCCTATACACAGTGTATAGGACCTTAGACAACTCCAGCTCACAGGGAGCGAGGCGGAAGAGACTGGTCTAAGCAAGCCATCTCTGAGGGTCATGTGAGTATAACGTTGTGTATAACCCTTGCCATGGAAAGGTTGTTTCATCCACCTAGCCTGGGTCTCCAGCGATCTGACACACCATCTCCAAACACTGCTTCAATAAACGGTGCTCTAGCTCCCTGAGCTGTGCGGTTGATTGGAGCAGTGTGAAGGGAGTGTGTTGAACCACTGAAGAGCTTGACTGCTGCATGTGTGTATAAACAGTGGTCTGACTTTCTAAGGTCCAGCCAGGACATGATATTGTAACCCTTGCTGCAGTACTTAGGAACTGAAAAAAATTTTAACAAAACAGCATATTTATTACAGTATTATCTGAATACAGTAAATTGAAGTGTATTTAATTTCTTTGGGTTTATGGCACTTTGCCCACTAAAGCTTAGGTGAAAAAGAGTAGACATGGATGGACAAATGTCTGCCTGAGAAGCATTGTGTTGGCACCCTTTATTTTATGGAACAAAAATGAACAAAAACACTTCCTTTCCTTATTACAGAGAGGAGAGAATTATCAAGCAGATCTCACAGATATTCTCAAACATGTAGGGGTCTATTCACTAAGCTGCCAAAGGATCTAGCCGTAGCTTCGGCTGATCCTTCGGCTAGCTACGGCCCCAGGACCCCTTCGGTTCAGTAGAACCGAAGGGCTGCTGTACGGGCTATTCACTATTGTCCTTACAGCTCCTGAAGTCAGTCGAGCCGAAGGCATATGCATCTGCTCGACTGAGCCGAGGTGAAAGACGAAGCTGGCTGAAAGGATGACCATAGGCCGGCCGACAGCCTGCTACGGACTGCTGGGCGGAGCCAGCCGTCATCTCCCGGATGGCTCCGGCCACTTGCACAGACAGATCAGCGTCCCTGGTTACCAGATAACCAGGGACATTGATCTCCAGATAGCCCAACTCTCCCGGCCGCCCGGGAGAGAGTTACTTTCCCCCCGGAAAGTTTGACTCTGCTCGATCGATATCGGAGCCGTTGGCTGCCACCAGAACAAAAAAATTAAAAATAAGCATAGGAATGCATAACTACATTCCTATTGGCTATTTCAATTTGCAATAGCCAATAGCAAACTAGCTATTGCCCCCGCACACTGCTGGTGGCAATCAGCAGGGGGGACATGCAGTTCTGCATCAGGTCCTACTTTACTGACTGACAGCAGCAGAGGGTGGGTGCAATAGCCAGCTTGCTATTGAAAATTGAAATAGCAATCTAGCTATTCATTCCGATGTTGTTTGGAATGAATCAGCAGCTGTCAGGAATCAGCAGCCGTCAGAATACTAAAAAAGTGCAAATAGCAAGGGAAGCATTAGGTTCTTTGCTATCTGCTATCATTTCAAGGGGGTGCTCTCTTCCTTATTTCCTTGTTGTTGTATCCCCCCCTACCCCCGCGGGAAGGGGGGACGGGACTGAGGGCACCTCCCTGAAATGACTTATTTCAGGTTGGGAACCCTGGTGTTGTACCTGGTTGCAGGTAAACTCTAGCATGCTTGTTCTGGTTTTAGTATGTTTCCTTATCCTGAGTGTTAGTCCCAGAGACCCTTTGCCTCAAGCCTTGGTCATAATATATGATTCTCAGTGTTCATCAAAATGGATTTGATAAGATTTTCATTCATGCTAGAGTAGAGATTTATATTTGGTGTGATAAAAGCTAGGAAAACATGTTTACAAAAGAAGTGTAACATGAGGACCCACTTTCCATTTCTCATTCTCCTATGTTACTTTGCAGACAACCAAAAAAAAGGAATAATTACAAGTTGCAGTCCATTCAAAATGTAGATATAGCTGGAAGAAAGTTTAAACACATTTTAGAGGAGGGGAGGGAGGAGATGAAGCCTAAGGATTGTACCTACTGCTGGAGATGCACTGCTAGCAGGAAACTTGAGAGGTGTTTCTAGGGGTTTAAACATTAGCTTCTATGCACAAGTACTGTTAGATGGGACAGAAAAAGGAATGACACTTTGAAGCAAAACTGTCTTACACGTTGGAGCCACTATCAATAATCAATGCATTAAAGTTTAAGCACATCACCTGTAGGCTCAAAACACTTCTCTAGACCAGTGGTTCTCAACCTGTGTAACCTCAGGACCTACAATTGTCCTTAGTCTTTAGGTCACGACCCAAGTCGCACTGCAATGGAACGCATGGCATTGTGGTACCACGTTCTGCTGCGGGCAATAATCGCATTGGACTGTGCGATTAACGCACTGTACTAGTGTGAACGGGCCTTCAAAAACACTGACAGACACACACCCACAGACACAATCTCATACACACATGCATATACACACTCAAATTACATTGATTTCTTTTTTCTTTTTTTAAGATCCACCCAGTCTCCCTAACTGGACTGGAGTGGATCCTCAGCCTGGGGTCCAGTGTGGGCTGCTGTGCTGTGATGCAGCTCTATACATATGTGCATTGCTTGTACAGCTCCTTTGCACGCCCTATAGAGGTGACGGGAGCCAAAATGTGACGTCACTTCGGTCCATGCTCCTCTGCAGGACATGCGAAGGAGCTGTAAGCAATCCACATATGGATGGAACTCCATCACGGCCATAGCCCCAGCCCACCCCACCTCAAGCTCACACTCTGCGCCAGGCAGCATATTTTGAATGCTGTTTGGTGCGAGAACTGACTGTTTTGCGCTAGGAAGAGGCTGAGGAGCCTCTCACCTAGAAAAGTGAAGGTGAAGGTACACAGTGACCCACTGAACACAGGGTAGCGGCCCACTTTTTGGTCACGACCCACCAGTTGAGAACCAAGGCTCTAGACCATACCTAGAGACCCTGTTTCCTCCCCTTAGAGTGCTACTGTATTTTTCCCATCATAACATCCAGCAGGATTTGCCAGGCTATCAGTTGCAGTCTCCCAGTCATTCATAACACAGGGACCATCAGTGTGGTTTCAGATCAGCCACTCAAGTGCTGTAATGATAAGGAATTCAGTGATGTTTTCAATTCAACCTAACTCATATAAGCACTGATAATAGCTAACCGGTTTTCAGATAGGATGGCTTAGTGCTGGCTTGCCTCTGAAAGTTGATATTTGCATACTGTTACACAGTCAAAACAAATTCAGTATATGAAAATACCTTGATGAGTAAAAATGATACGTGTGCTATACATAAGAGATTCATTATACAATGTCTTCTTTTTAATATCTGTATTGTCCTTCTTACTCAACATCCACGTCATTGACAATTTGCTGTTAAAAAAAATCATCTAACATTCCAAAAGCTGTATAATAATGTAAATCACCTACATTCTCATGTGAAAAGTGTAAAATGAGTCATGACAGCATTGTCCACACGTAGTGGTGTTATTAATCATTATGTGACTATTTTAATCTTCATTTTCACAGATCGGCTCAGACTGTGAATTTGATAATTAAATTAAATTAAAATCTTAGATCCAGCATAGTTCTGGCGGGGCTCGGGATGCTCACGCTAACCCCTTAATTGTTGCTAGATGCCAATTCGACAAAGCTTTCTGGTCATGATTTCCTTTAATGTCTTCCTTTCTTTCCACCACGTTTCTGTACTATAGACCTACTGTATTTTATGTAAGTAATACAGTACAATTGAATGCAAGCATATGCCACTAAACTGAGAGAAATAAAAACAATTAGGTGCCCATAAATAGGGGAGAGTGGATACTGCTATTTGCTGGACTCCACAATGTTTACTTCACAGCATGGCCTGCATTTTACAGGCCATTGATAAAATGCAGGCCATGGTGTGCTGTCTGCAGTGTTCTACTGATTTCTCTCTGCTTAAAGGCGAACTATGGAGTCAGTGTTTTTCCCCATAGTTCTCCTTAGGGTAACGGGAGGACACAAACTAGCGTCCTCCCGTTACCCTAAGCTCAGTATACCGCGAGCTACAGCTCGCGGTATACTGAGACACCGCAGCCGGAGCGGATCCCTACCTGGACGTCGGGATCCGCCCAGCTGCGTGAGTGACAGCTGGCTCTGCCTATCTAGAGGCAGAGCCAGCTGTACCCGCCCCCTCCCCCGTCCGTTCCGCCAGTCAGCGCTGGCAGATCGGAGCGGGGAGAGGGGAATCCAGGCCCTCCCCCTGTCACAGCAGAGAGCCGTGACAGGATCGAGAGGTGAGGGAACCCGGTATGTGTTCCCTCACCTCCCGATCTAATGAGCCGACCTGTGACAGTCTCATTGTCACAGGTCGGCTTAGAACTATGAGGTGAGTGGAAATCACTCATCTCATAGTTCTCCTTTAAAACTAGAATGGAGAAAACTCAATTATTGGAGAAAAGACCAGCCATATGACTTTGACAAGTCATGTGACTAAACTCTCCTGCCCTTTGTTTTTTTTTAATATTCATTCATTCATTTTGATGGCACTTTACTTGCTTCCCAACCAAGCAGAACATAATGTACATTTGTAGATTACACAGCTGTGCTTTATATATTTTTTTTCTAATTTAAAGCAACACTATGGGGGTGATTTACTAACCTAAACACACGCACACACCAGGTGCGTGTGATTTTCACACAGCAAAACGTATTTATCAACCAAAAAGTCTCTAAAAGCATATTTCCACTAATGCCATATATGGAAAAATCATGCACATGATGCATATATAATGCTGCTTCACAGTTTAGACAAAAATGGTTAGCTCATGCATTTACATTCCTGCATTCATCAACGCAAGCAACATAACATAGAGCTAATTGACACAACATCACCTTGGAATTCATGCAAGGCTTTGCACAACACACCTGCTGGGTGTGTACACACTACAAAGGTGTTTAGATTCCACCAATAGATCATGCTGGGAGGGAACACACTACAGAGGTGTATACATGTTCGTGGTGTGTTTATAAGGTTAGTAAATCAACCCCTATGGCTTAAATAGGACTATATTGCTGCTTTATAAATGGGGCACTTAATGAATTATAGTATTCAGTCTGAACTACATTTAAAAATACAGAATACATTTTTTGCATTATAACTACAAAAAAAAAAAATATTTTCAGCATTTTGCATCAAACACATCAATACAACTGAAGACAAGCTTTGAAAATGACAAAACAAGTTATCTTCTCCTTGCTACACACTGATAGACACTCATGCATAGATCTCCACACGCATGTACTGTATGTCCATTTCCACGACAGAATATGACAATGAGTGCATGTGTGTTTGATCTCAGGCATGTAGTATGTGCAGAGAGTTAAATTAGTGCCTCTGTGCCAAAACTGTGGCCGAGGGCTACATGCAGCCCTTTAGTACTTATTGTGCTTCCCTTGGGCCCCGGCAGCCAGTAGTCAGTGTTTTCCCTGCCTAGGTGCTTACTTAAAGTGACACTAAACTCAGGAGTTAAATCTTACAAATGTTTTCAAGTACCTTCACTGTTAACAAAAATGTATCTTATTTGTGTATCACTCGGCTGTAGATCCTCAAATCATCTCTGAGGGGTCTCCAATCACCCTTCTGGATGGTGGATACTTTTGTTCACCATGGTCCCTGTATGTGCTGTAAAGTAGTCACCGCTCCAAGCTCACTCCTGTGATGGACTACAATCTCATGTTTAGTTTACCAATTTGTATTGAGATTGTAGTCCATCAAAAATGTAATTAAATAAAAGGTTTGGCTGGAGATACACTTGAATAAGTTGGATAATTTGTAATAGATTAGAAGAAATTCTAATAACTGATATATTTTTGTAAATATATGATGCACATCATCACATACAGTACATACAACAAGATACTTTTAAAAAGCTTTTTTTTTTTGCTTAATTGATTTCAAGAAAACGTTTACCCACTCATGTAAGTCCTAAGTTCTTTCACAATAGCCAATAATGTTTCATGCACATGCCTGGATGTTCCAAGTGATTTTAGGTTCACAACTCCTTATTTTATACTTAAGTAAATTAAACACATTAAGGGGATTTTTTCTAAACCCGTGCAAGCAGAATGTGGAGCAGCTGTGCATGGCCACCAATCAGCTTTTCTCTTTCATTTTCAAAGCTTAACTGAACACACTGAAGAGAGGAGCTGATTGGTTACTATGAGCAACTGCTCCAGATTCTCTCTGCTCCAGTTTTAATAAATTCCCCCTTTTTTGTATATCACTTTCCCCATTTGTGACTAGGTGCAAGTTACCTGCAGCATCCCTTAAAAGTAACAGCCTATTAATCTTATAGCTTAAGAAAATATGATTTGTATAGAACTCTCACATAAATGTCCCCTACTGATGTTTCAAATAATGGGCTAAGCTATAACTAAAAGCAGAAGTAATAAAATAAATAATATATAAAAAAGTTTAAAAAATATAAAATTATTGTTGCTTTTTTTGTTTTCCAAAAACATTTATATTGAGAAGCAAGAGCAACAGAACATGTAGACCTATAACAGCAGACTGTGTACAAATGAGTATGCAGTCGTCAACAATATTAGATATTATTTTACAAAGGATTAACTTTAAAATGTATCTAAACCCAAGAACAAAAATGTAATGTATTGCAGTTTTCCAGTCTTTAGATCCATTGGCTACATTAGTTTTCCTAAATACAGAAAAATACCTCTTGATCCTGCCAGAAATTCTTGCAACGTCCCGTGCTGTAAACAAAAATCTGAAATTGTTTTAATTGCACTACAGAATATCTCCCCCTTCATTATAAAAATTAAGAGAGGTGGAGGTGTTCTGAGATCCTAAAACACTTCCTGTCCTAGTGTCACAACACTATTTCTCCATAGATACACTACAGTGAGTGAGCCTTGTGACCTTAGGACAGGAAGTGTGTTAATGGCAGGATCACCAACTGAAAATAAAGGCGGAAGTAGCCTGAATACAAGAAAACTAATGCAGCCACCACATCTAAGAACTGGTAAACTGCAACATATTACATTTTTATTACTGGGTTTAAATATTATTATTATAAAGAATTTATATAGTGCCAACAGTTTTCCCAGCGCTTTACAATATAAGGAAGACATTACAATCACAATACAATTCAAGACAAGATGGTAACGAGGGCCCTGCCCGTGAGAGCTTACAATCTTTTAAGAAAATATATCTAATATTGTTTATGATTGTACACTCTATTATATATAGACTGTCCTCATGTGACAGTGCTGTCACCTTGCTATTGGCAACTCAGGAACCAAGCACTGTATTGAAGAGAAGCAGTTGACATGTCACATGCTCATTCATACTTGGAAATACCAGAAACTTGTGGTAAAGGTATGTAGTCACTGGAGGATGCCATGCACATGGTAAGGTGGCGGATTAGGAATTAGCGTTACTGTGCCCATTTCATATCATTAGGCATGATTTAAAGCAGACACCTTTTTTCTGTCAGGGCCAATTTTTCTATCATAGTTCTGTCTAAAATATTATATTTTCAAGGTTTTCAAACCTTCCTCAAATAATTCTAAGCCTCCTGATCACAAAAGCAGCACAGACTGAGCTTGAACACTATTAATAATGTTTAATGTGCTCAAAAATTAATACAGTGTACATAAATCAGTAGAAACAAGGCACACCTGACAGGCAATTATCCAAAATAATCATTCTCTTCCAAAAAAGAGGCATGAACACAAAAGCAGCTGCTCTCTTAAAAATACAGAAGTGTAGAGAAGAGACAAAAGCTGATATTCTGCAGTTGTGTTTGTATTAAAAAACTTTAGATGTCTGTAAGTTTCATAAAGGGGGCACCCAGATGCCCCCCCCCTCCCCCTAGTTAATGAGTAAGGGGTAGTTGTTACCCCTACTCATTCACCAAATAAAAACACTAATTGTAAATAAACACAGCACGCCATAAACAAAAGTCTTTTATTTTAAAAATCCCCCAAAAAGTGCCCATCTATGTAATTCACGGGTCAATCACATCGTCCAGTGATGTGGATGCCCGTCAATCGCGATGAACGACAGCCGCCGACTCACCAAAAGAAAAAATGTCCAACGCCCTCCAACACGACCGAACCCGGCGAACTCTCGCAAAAGGACAGCTCTAAACCCGAATGTTAACAAATGGTTGGAACAAGTCGTGGCGTCACGGGACTTGTTACATCCATTTGTTGACATTCAGAAGCAGGGCTTTCCATTATAGTAGCTCTGCTCCCAAATGCTATTCAGACTCAGAAGCAGAGCTAACAACATAATGATTCATTATGATAGCTGTGCTTCCGAAACTGAATTCGGGAGCAGAGCTACTATCATTGGCTAAATGATTATATATGGAAACATGAAAACCAAAATAACGAAAAGTCCGAACTGAAATATGGCACTAGATGATGGTATGCTATGGCATGTGTAGGTACTTTTGAAGCATGTTCTGCAAGGAATGATGGGTCACTGTATGCCATGATAAAGGGATGTATTGTGTTACTTAATAATAGGTTACTTAGTGATATGATTAATAGGGGTCACTGAAATGCTTGGGTTTAAACCCATGATTCTTAAATAAAGATTCCCAGTTTTTTGGACCCTTATTTCAATAATCAGATCTCCATGGGACCTCCAATTATATTGCTTGACACTGTTCAGCTTGAACTATGCCCCACTGCCCAATGGTACCTACCCCCATTTTAATTCAGACTCTAGTAATACTCCTGTAAAATACAGGTGAAACTCGAATAATTAGAATATCGTGCAAAGTTCATTTATTTCACTAATGCAACATAAAAGGTGAAACTAATATATGAGATAGACTCATTACATGCAAAGCAAGCTAATTCAAGCCGTGATTTGTCATAATTGTGATGATTATGGCTTACAGCTCATGAAAACCCCAGGAACCCAAAATCCACAACCTCAAAAAAGTAGATTATCACATGCATCAATAAAACAAGGATTGTACATAGAACAATATCGGACCTCTGAAAAGTACAAGCATGCATATGTACTCAGTACTTGGTTTGGGCCCCTTTTGCAGCACTTACTGCAATTACTTTTGCACGATATTCTAATAATTCGAGTTTCACCTGTACCTCCCCGAGGTAACTTTTATGCTCAATGACAAATGTCCATACTGTGAGTGGGCTTATTTACTAGAGCATGTTATCTTTGTAAAATGAATTTTAAATTGGTGAATGGAATGGAATTATGTCAAACTTCACAAAAAAAACACTTTTTGCTTGCATATTATTGGAAATCTAGTTGCAGTGAAGTTGACTTCATCCAATCACGTGCAAACAAATATTCTTTTTTTATTTTCTTGTACAAGAAGGAGAACTATGAGGTGAGTGATTTTCACTCATCCTCATAGTTAGAGCCGACGTGTGACAATTAAACTGTCACAGGTTGACTCTATTGATCGGGAAGTGAGTGAACACATAGGGGGTGATTTACTAACCTAAACACACGCACGCACCAGGTGCGTGTGATTTTCACACAGCAAAACGTATTTATCAACCAAAATCTCTAAAAGCATATTTCCACTAATGCCATATATGTAAAAATCATGCACATGATGCATATATAATGCTGCTTCACAGTTTAGTCAAAAATGGTTAGCTCATGCATTTACATTCCTGCATTCATCAACGCAAGCAACACAACATAGAGCTAATTTACACAACATCACCTTGAAATTCATGCAAAGATTTGCACAACACACCTGCTGGGTGTGTACACACTACAAAGGTGTTTAGATTCCACCCATAGATCATGCTGGGAGGGAACACACTACAGAGGTATATACATGTTCGTGGTGTGTTTATAAGGTTAGTAAATCAACCCCATAGCGTCACTCGCTAACTTTCCAATCATCTCCCTGCAGGAATCGGTGACTGTCAGTCACCGCTCCACGCAGGGATCCCCCCCTCTCTCATCCTCCAGTGCTGACTGGAGGAACGGATGGGGGAGGGGGCAACCAGTCCCGCCGAACACACAAACTAGAGATGTTCGACTCAAACATCGAGCCCATCACTAACCCTGAGTGCTGCAAGGTAGGAGTACTAACCACAATGCCACTGTGCTGCCCATGACTCAGAAAAATAAATAGAGGATTATGGACTGCCCCAGCCAAAGCCCTGATTTGATTCCCATATAAAAATCGGTAGGGGGATTTGGAACCAGCAGGTAATGTAAGGAGACATACAAGTAGACATGTGCACTGCCAAAAAATGTGTTTAGTTTCGTTTCGTTTTAAATTCGGATTTGTGTTATTTCGGTTTTCAGGATTCGGGTGTGAAAGTCAATTCGGATTCGGAATTCGGATTCGGACGAAATTCGGTAGCGTTAGTACGAACGTTCGTTTTGTTTTCTGTTCTTATACGTTTCTTATTCGTTTCTTATTCGTTTCGTTCGTTTGCAGCAAAAGTGATATTTGAGGGGGAAAAAATATTTTTCTCCTTCTCTAATGTCACTTTGCTCCAACGAACGAAACGAATAAGAAACGAATAAGAACAGAAAACGAAACGAACGTTCGTACGAACGCTACCGAATTTCGGAAATGGAAATTCGGATTCGTTTGCATTCGTTATGTCTGTAATTCGGAATTCAGATACATCCGAATGTCCGAATTTCCGAAAATTCGTCCGAATTTCGATTCGGAACGAAACGAATCGCACATGTCTACATACAAGCATCTTGCAACAGAAGGAATTTTGCAGGTGGTCAAACATTGCACTTAGTCCATGTCACAGACTGGTGGGCAGTTATACAAAATCCAGACAAGAAGAAATTTATGCTAAAGGGGCAATGTTAGCTTTTTATGCACTTTTTCCACATCACACTATTATTTTTGTTGAATAAATGATTGAAAAGGCAAATTTTCTTGTGTTCTCATTCAAGTATATCACCTTCATCTGTAGGCACTGCTTAAATAAAGATCTAATGTTTGCTTCAAATAGGTTCAAATAGCTTGCAATTTCCATGGGGTGTACTTTATTTTTCCCATAACTGTACATCAAAGTGCCCTGTTACCTGAACTTTTCTGCATAGGGAACACTTTCCCAAACTCTCTATTAATAAAGCGATGCAGGGCTCTAAATCCATTTCATAGACCACTAATAATTGGTGGCTGACAATATACAAATTCAAGACAGACTTTATAACAAGTTGAATTCTGACACCACAAAAAAGAAGCTACGTTTACACGCCTGGGGCATTTATTTTCCAAAAGGAGATGCAGAGTGCACATCATGATGCTTGAATGTGCTGTGCATCATAAACAGCAATCACTATACACTGTCAGCCCTGTCAAAAGAATATCTAGTTCAGCAACAGACTAAATAGATTACATTTTAGTTATATACTTCTGTAAAAGTCCATTACACAGATCAGATGGTGTTCATGGAGTAAAAGTGTGAAAGGAAATCATTAATAAATATTGCAATGGCTTGTTCACGTCCTGCTTTACAGTAAAAGTGATTGTGGTAAAAAGTGCATTAATGTTTTTACTTTACAGCTTCTATTACTCGGCAGAGAAAGCAGGATGTTGAGAGTAATATTAATATGGGCAGCAGTCAAATTGCTATCAATGAACGAATAATATCCATTGCACTGAGAATTCACCAAAATCCAGGTCCGATCTGCCTCACACAAAACAAAAGTGCTATAAATCATGAATTTGACTAAAATAAGGTTTTGGGAGAAAGTTTTTTAGGGGGAAGAACAGTAGGAAAACTGCTCTCTATGGGTCTATATACTCCATACTAGTTCTTTTCAGCCCGGAAAATGCCTCCATTAAAGGGATCGGTGGCTTCACACCACCATTCATTTTGTCTTGTTTTGGTATGTGGTATGTTCCTCCTTTCTTCCCTCTTGTTTTGGTGCTAGTTGGTGCAGTCTTAAACTAGACAACCCCTACCTCTCTCTGCTGCTCAGGTTTTTAATTTCACATTCCTAGCAGAGCCATTATTCTCTTACTGTCCACACAGACTGGGTCTAAATCGCTATGTCATTGCATACATTGACAAAACAGAACAGTAAGAAGACAGATTTCTAAAGCCTTCACACACTTTGCTGTGAATCTGCTGTAAAGTTTTCCTATGCCTCAAAAAGCACATGGTATTTTGCCAATTCTCTAAACCACATGGCTGCATATAACAGCAATTATGGTTAGAGAAGCAAGTGGGATAGTATAATATATAATATGTTAACAATGGAATATATTGTTTATAGATTCTTTTTAGGGTCCTCTATATACACTTAGTGGGTCACTTGTTGCAGATAAATATTTCAACTTCTGATTTTTAGTAAGGACCCAATAATGTTATTATGGGTAATTGAAACATAGGACTATAAAGGCATTAGATATTATTATCAAATATTTATATTGGTTCTATTTGCCTAGAGGAAAATTCCCCATTATAAGCTCTTTTAACCATTACCTGCAGCCCCCACCCCCAATGTTGCAGACGGTATTGCCAGTATTCGCTGAAGGTGATATTATTTAGTTAAACATCTTATGACTTGATGTTATGATACACTGGATACTTAGATTATATTAAAATGCTTACAATGCTTTGGTTTGTTGTCGTAAATCAAGCATGTGGGAGCTTTGAATTATTGAGATTGCCTTGTTTAAGAGGCTAATGAATTTTTTGAAACTATCCAACAGAGAGAACAAGAAGTTCTAGGAAATGAGCAATCTTCTTCTCGAACTTGAAGTCGCAAGGAAGATCCACATTTACCATGTGTTGACTGCTTACACTCTGCACACGGTGTTAACCCAATTGTAGCAAAACTGCATTACAATAATAATGTTTGAAATATCTAGCAGAAATACAAGATAACAATAAATAACATATATAAAAAGTAATATTAAAGTTGAACTCCAGGGAGGAGTTATATATGCAAGTATATGTAAAGCTAAAACCTTTTTTTTTAGTTTTAGATTGAGTGTCATAGATTGAGATATGGACCCATCTCCATGATGCAACGGCTTTCCCCATAAGAGGTAGTTGGTGTTCCACCAGAGAACACCTCACAGGAGCTTGAACTTGGCTGCAGGTTATCCCCAGGGCACCTAACAGGTACTTACAGATGCTAAGGAGAGTAGGAGCTGGTAACTAGTAAGCGCTGGTCACCTTAGCTACTAAATGGCACTAATCAAGGCTCCATCAGGCTAAATACTCTAGCCAAGGGTGCCAGCTCCCTTTGGGGCATGTCTCCCTCCCACAATGGTCACCTAGAGATTCATTCTGCTTTGTCGTATTTCAATA
>NW_017306704.1:314496-327084 GCF_000935625.1 Nanorana parkeri
TGTATTGCTGAAACTGGAAGCTGCATTTTGTAAACCAAGAAATAGGTGTGTCACCTGTCTGGCTGTGAAGTGTGTAGCAGGAGGTGTATAAACCACAAGACTGCCTTACTAGAATTACAAATGTTTTGGCAGGTAAAACAGTAACTAGTATTTAGATACAAAAGGTGAAATGATCAAAGAACAATATAATGAGGGTCGGAAAGCCAACTATGTTACAAAAAATATAAATGTTATTGAATACAATTATAAAGATTATATTTCAGCCAGTCAGAGCAAAAGAGAGAGTTCATTTGCAGATCACATTGCTAATGCTGGAGGAGCCTTTACTTTCACCTTAGGTAGAAAGACCTGCCGAGAGGGGTGTTTATTATCTTCACAGCAGAACTGCAAGAATGATGTGAAGAAGTTAAAAAGTAGCAGGAATACATTCTTGCTGGAGACAGTATAATGTGCTGCATATGTAAGGTTCGCACCTTTTCTGGGAACAAATATCGACCTTATGATCTCTTTCCTGTTAATAATGATACCTATTTATTCCACAGTGCTGGTAAAATACGGGTCAGGTGGCAACCCAAGCTATAATGTAAGAAACACATTTTTTTTTTAAATTTAAACTAACAAATGACAGAGGGACATACATAGAGAAAACAAGATTTTACTCTCTTGTACACTGCTTGACTGCAAGCATAAAGAAGACAACTATTATAATAACAAAGAATATATAAAGCTCTGCTACACATGACTGGAAACAAATTGAATTGGAAAAGAATAAGGCCAATGCTTTATTAAAATTGTGAAAAATAATCTTCACAAAATCAAACAGAACCTGTGCTGGTCACAGCTATACTGTGACTACAACTTAACAACAACATGAACATATCCTACATGCCTGCCCTTTTTATAAGTACCACACTAGCATCTGTAGTCATTGGGAAGGAGTGCTTACTGTAGCCACATGGAGGGGTGCTTACTGTATCCATTAGGGAGTGATGTTTACTGTAGCAGTTAGGGATGGGATTGTTCTATAGCAACAAGTACCAGACCAGCATCTGATACCTTACATCCACTTTAATGTATAACTCAATAAACAAAACACTAAGTGCCGGCAAGGTAAAACCACCCAAAAACCTTTGATGACCAATCCTAGATAACGGGAGGGAGGGCAGGTAACTCTTCAGTTGGCTGACAATGTTTTTTACAGTCTGTGGATTAAAGCGGACCCATATCTTTAAAATAACAACAAACACACCTTTAGAATTTTTTAGCAATGGCAATCTATAAACACATACCTAAAGATAATTGCAGGTTTTGTATTTTTGTATACCTTTTTTCTCTTTTCTTTCCCAGTCCTCTGACAGTGGCCATGTTAACTAAAGGCAGATTACTAGCTCTCCATTTACTTTCTTGAGCTCTGGCCCATGTGACTAGACATGTGACTAAGACATGTGACCATACACATCATCTCAGGGGAGGAAAATGCCTTTCCCTTTCATGAGATTACAGATGACATTTACCAGCAATGCTCTGCTGATTTAACCTTCCCAGGATGCAACACTTTGGCACATTGCATAATTTATGCCAGAACTGGACCAGGAAGTGGATGAACTCTATTTGTAAGTAAATTAAAACAATGTTTGTCTTTCATTTACTGCATGCAGAGCTGCATGCTGATGTGATTTTTAGTAAAAGGGGCTAAAGGTCCGCTGTAAATTCAATGCCACACCAAGTACAGCTCAGGCCCATCCCCGACTGTTTATAAACAATCCAATCTGCTCCAAATTATAAACATCTATGATATGCATGGCACAGCAACACACATTTAACCATTATATGCTTCAATCAGTCAAGGTTCCCTTTTCCCAGAATCTTAAGGGACCTTCATTCTGAGAGCAGATGTGCTGGAAAAGATTACACAAGAGCACCGAACTGGAGCAAGCTGTCACATGGGACGAAGGGTGTACCGGGGTGGTATGGTCAGTGATATACAAAAATTGTAATTATATAAATCAAGTTTCTGTCCAAAAGCAAGAAACTTACCACTGATCATAAACATAACAACTGATATAAAGGGGTTGATTTACTAACCTAAACACACACACACACCAGGTGTGTGTGATTTTCACACAGCAAAACATATTTATCAACCAAAAAGTCTCTAAAAGCATATTTCCACTAATGCCATATATGGAAAAATCATGCACATGATGCATATATAATGCTGCTTCACAGTTTAGACAAAAATGGTTAGCTCATGCATATACATTCCTGCATTCATCAACGCAAGCAACATAACATAGAGCTAATTTACACCACATTACCTTGCAATTCATTGCAGGGCTTTGAACAACACACCTGCTGGGTGTGTACACACTACAAAGGTGTTTTCGATTCCTCCCATAGATCATGCTGAGAGGGAACACACTACAGAGGTGTATACACGTTCGTGGTGTGTTTAAAAGGTTAGTAAATCAACCCCAAAGAGCGAATCCTAACAGGGAACTAAAATACTTTACTATGACCTACATAAATGACAGCCATAGATTTTTGTCAAAACTTCCCCAGTGAAGGATCTTCCACATTTGTTTTTCATTTAACTGTCCCATACACCATCAGTCCCAGCATATTGCTCCTATCATCTTTTAGAATGATTCCTAGCAACCTCTCCGTAGATGTAGAGTTCCTGAGATTTAAAATCTGACATCTCGCAAAATATGAAGCAACGGTTGGCTAATTGATCACCCTTAATTTGCTAACTAAATTGTATTTTTTAATGTTGGCTTTCATACAAACATGGTTCAGCTGCCCTTGTTATAATCTAATGTGGCTAACAAGCTGACAGTGGCTGGGGACCTCATTTATACACATTATGATTATGCTGCAGGGGACATCAACTTCAGCTAAATGGAACAGTGTCTTTGAACACAGTAATCACTTCACATACAATTCTTACTTACAGTAACTGTTAACAGACCCAATAATAGCTATTGGAAATTTGTGCTTATTGTAGACATTAGTAAGAGATGTGTATTTTAGCCATTAGGGAGAAATGCTTACTGTGGTCATTTGGGAAGGGTGTTTTCTGTAGCAGTTAGGTGTGGGTGTTTACTGTAGCCATTGTTGGGGTGCTTACTGTAGTCATTGGGGAGGTATGCTTACTCTAGCCATTGGGAAAGGGAGCTTACCATAGCCGTTGGGAAGGAGTTCTTACTGTAACCATTTGGTAGGGGTATTTACTGCAAGAGTTCACGAGGGGTGTTTATTGTAGCCATTGGAGGGGCGCTTAGTATAGCCAAAAGGGAGGGAGGCTTACTGCAGATACTGGGGAGGGATGGTTACTGTAGCCTTTTGGGAGGGTGTTTACTGTATGAGTTGATGCAAGGTGCTTACTGTATCGATTGGATAGAGGTGATTGATGTAGCTGTTGGGAAGGTGAGCTTACTGTAGTCAATGGGGAGGGAGTCTTACTGTAGCCATTAGGGTGGATTGTTTACTGTATCCATTGGGGAAGAGCACTTAGTGTATCCATTTAGAAAGGACATTTGCTGTAAGTGTTAATGTGGGGGTTGTAACATTTAGAATAGAATACTTACTGTACCATTTAGGGAGGGTTGCTTACTCTAGCCCCTGGGGAGGAAGGCTTACTGTAAGCATAGGGGAGGAGTGCTTACTGTAGATATGTAAGTGCTTACTGTACCCTTTAAGAATGGGTGTTTATTGTAGCAGTTAGGGAGGGGTGCTTACTCTAGCCATTGTGGAGGGAGGCTTACTGTAACCATTAGGGAGGAGTGTTTACGGTAGCCATTGGGGAGGAGTGCTTACTATAGCCATTGTGATGGGGTTCTTAATGTAGCCATTTAGGAGGGGTGCTTACTGTTGTTATTGGGGAGAAGTGCTTACTGAACTTAGGATAACCATTGCAGAAAGGTACTTAGTATAGCCACTGGGAAGACATGCTTAGAGTAATAATTAGGGAGGGATGCTTACTGTAGCTGTTGGGGAGGAATGCTTACCATAGCTGCTGGGGTAAGGTACACACTGTAGCCATTGTGAGTAGGGCTTACTGTAGCCACAGGAAAGGGGGTGCTTATTGTGGCCATTGTTAAGGAGTGCTCACTGTAGCTGTTGGTGAGCTATGCTTTCTTATATTAACACTGTATGCAATCATGCTCTAAGCAATTACATGGCTGGCAAGAACTCATCACTCATTATGCTATACATGCTAATGAGTTTTTATTTACACAGATATTCTTGCTTTAGATATAACTCTAATAAACCCTGACTTTTGTGCGTAATAAACTCTAGTCAAAGCAGCTACCGCGCTATCTCCCCAATTATTTCCATTATATAACTTGAGATAAATTCCTTTTTCAATATGCATGACATTTTCCCAAATCCCCATAACTACATTTTTCTTTCAGCATCATTGTCTTAAAGCCCCTGCTTCTTTATTGCTGTAATAGCTGCAGAGAGCAGTTTGACGTGCTTGAAACGCACCTGAAACACATTACTTTGAAGTTTTCATAAAAGGCATAATTTACCCTGCAGCTGTTACAGTACTTAAAAACTGCATTATTAAAAAAAATATTCTGCATTTAAGTTTACATTTGTTTTCATCTATGAAATAGCTAAAAACGACATTGAATAAAAAAAAAAATTACTTAATTGTTCTTCTGTTTTTTGTCTTTTTTTAAAAATGCACACAAAAGCATTTTACAGATGCATTAATTGAAGATCATACAAAGAACACAAATCACATTCACAGCAAATAGCTCTGGGATAACTAGTTGGGTCAAAAAGCATGGCTTTATTAACTCGATGTGAAGTCTTGCTATCAAAAGGCTGCCTCAGAGAATTTAGCCTTTCTAATTTCAAGAGGTAAATGATAAACTAACTATATAATTTTTCTTTTTGAAAATGTACATTAAAAGACCCAAAGAGCCGTTAATTATTTTTCTCTATGGGACTTACAGCGACGACAAACCACCCCATTATAAAGGTTTTTTACAATATTTTCAAAGAGTTTAAATACAAATTAGATGCAATTATTGCAAATGACTATCCAAGCTTGATACTGTTGTTTGAACCAAGTCCAGCGAATGTAATTGATTCATAAAATAAATGTATATTACAGAGAAGAATTATGGCTAAAATCATCCATGTTATTATGTTACTACAGTAAAGGTTGTTTAGGGACACATTTTTGTATTATTTGTGCTGCATTAGTTTAAAGCAGAACTCAAGCCAAAAATAACAATTTAAAATCAAATAGCTGATTAAGGGGTAAAATAACAAAAACAGTTTTTGCTGTAAAATTCAACTTCAATTCAGAAATTCCAGAAATGCAATCCCTGCAATAGATGTCCTCAGTCTAATTGCCAGCATCATTAAAGGACAACTCTGGGGAAAAAATAAGAATTCCCTGCAGTGGGTCTACCCCTACACTGCAAGAGTTAACAGCTCGTTTTTGTCTAGGGTCGAAAATAATCAAATTATACTCACCCGATTCTCTGAGCCAACCAGCTTTGACAGCACTCCCTCCAGTCTCTCTCTCTTCCTATGCTGCAACATGGTATGCAGGGCCGCTGCAAGGATTTTTACCTACACAGGCGAAGGAGAATTTTATGGCCCCCGGGGGCGGTTCGGCCGCGCTGATCGACCAACATGAAGGATTCCATATATTGCTACGGGGACCGTTCATGCGACTGCGCGGCTCAGTGCGAACCTTTTTTGCCGCGCTGATTAGTGCAGTTTCCATACAGCTTTCAATGGAACCGCGCTAATTAGCGTGGTTTTGGGCATTTTTAATTGCGTTTCAGTTCTGAAACGCAATTAAAAACAACCAAAATCTCCCTTTTGAAATCAGTGATTTACGGATCAGCGCGGAAACCGCGCTGATCCGCAATTGCACTGGTGTGAATGGGGCCTAATACTTATGGGACCTGGGACCAGTGTGGGGAGAAAGAGTTTTAAAAAACACACATATAAACCAGCTCAGGACCTAGAGACAGAGGGGTAAGAGATAAAAAAACAAAACAACACACACACACATGCTGAGGCTTAGGACCGGGACGGGTGAGAGAAGAAAAAAAAACAAAGAACACAAACACACTGCAGCTCAGGAACGGGAGACAGAGGGGGAGGGAGAGTTAAAAACAAACAAACACTTTACAATGGGGAGACAGAGGGAGAGAGAAAACACTCACCTACCAAGTCCACAGAGGAAGCTTTTCATGGCTGTCAGACGTGCAGGTACAGCCACACTGACTCCACTCCACAGTCACACAAAGCGGCACAGGCAGAACAGAGGGAACCTAGGGACGGGGTCCAGCTAACATGGGGCCGAAGCTCGCAGCGGCGGCCACTGACTGACCACTATGATTTTTCCGCCCTCACCCTTCAGCGCCCTCAGGCGGCCGCTTGACTTACCTTGCGGTATTGCCGGGCCTGATGGTATGTTCCTCGACATCCTAATATCCTATACACAGGGGTTGCTTTACTAAAGGCAAATAGGCTGTTCGCTTTGAAAGGGACGTTGCACTTTGTGAGGGAAGTTTCCCTTAGAATGTGGTGAAGTTTTAATTTATAAAGAATACCCAATCATGTGCAAGAACAATTTTTAAAAAACAGCATTTGACAGTTCCATGTTGACTGTACATCTACTGTTTGCTCTCTTGTTTATTAGTTTTTGTTATACACCATGTTTTGTCTCAAATGATCTGTACTACTGTTACTCTTTCATTCGGATTGGATCCTTGTACACACAGAATGTACAATTTTACACTGTTGTTTGTATGTTTTGTACACTGTAATTCTTAATGAAAATGTATACGTTAAAAAAAAAACAAACAGCATTTTTTCTTGAACATGATTGGATGATGGAAGTCAGCAGAGCTTCCCCTCATTCACTAAACTAAGGGCAAACTTCCCCTGCTAAGTGCAAATTCCCTTGCAAAGTGAAAAGCCTACTTGCCTTTGGTAAATCAACCCCACTGTGTATAGAAGGTGATGACTCAAGGAGCTTAGACCACTGAAGCGGAAGGGGCAAGAGGCTGGAAGGACTGGTCTAACAACAAGCTGACTGAGGGGATCGGGTGAGTATGCAGTGCAGGGGTAGCCCCACTGCAAGGGTTAATACATTTTGTTCTTGGAGTTGTTCATAAAACTGACTTTTTCTGAGCCCACGTTGTCCTGGACCTGCCTCAGCTTGTGTCTAGACAGTGAAAGGAAAAGGAGCACAATAATAAGTTCATCTCTCTGTCACTCTGCTTTCAACCTCGATAAGCATGCTTCTTGTCAACACATAAACTGATAAGCTGTGTGCGCTGCTTCTCCCTCCCCTTTTCTGATCTCTGCTTTACAGGAACTGCAAGAGGTGATACTAAGTCAAACTAAGGTACTTACACTGCTTGTATTTTAAATATACATTTACAGGGTTATTCACAAAAGGGTGAAGAGTTTGGAGAAGGCAGGAGAAGTGAACATTCTAGGACAAAATAGCTGATTTAGAAACTTTCTCCAATTCAGCTCACTTTCCAGTTCAGCTATGTTGTCCTAGATTGTTCACTTCTCTGGCCTTCTCCAAAGTCTTCACCCTTTCGTGAATAGACCTGTTAATGATGCTTTTCTGATTACAGAGCTGCATTCATTTATGTCTTTCATTTCATGTTATTTTTTTAATGTCTTTTCATGACAGTAAAATGCTTTGGGGGAAATGTCCAGGGACACGTTAAAGGGTAGAGAAACTTTCAAAAATATTTTTTTCAAGTTTCCTTTCCTTTTTTTGCCCCCCCCATCTCTCCCCACTCCTGTCCTGTAGAACCCATAGATTTTGATGAGGATGTTTCCCCGCCTTTTAGAAGTCATGCAGGCACTGGAAAGAGAATCATTTGAAATAGGTAAAAATGTCAGATGTTATATTTCCTATCAGTCTTAACCTTTGTGCTTATGCAGCTCATTTAAAGTTAAACCTTACAAAATATACCCTAAAGGGAATGTATAGGTTTTTTAAAAATCATTATTTTAGGTAAATATGAAATGTTGAATGTAAATCAATTATGTAATTACAGCCTACAGGTGGTGCACTAAAGCCGCATTTCTCAAACTTGTTTCAGTCACGGCACCCTTTAAAAGTATGTAAAATCTTGAGGCACCCCAGTCTAAAATGTAAAAAACCTAAATCTAATAAAATGACATGTGGTCCTCCAAAATCCACATTATAAGATAAGGGAGATAAGCGTTTAGTATGGATTTTAAGGGGGACCCCATGCAAAAACACACACAAAAGTGCGTTTCCCTTCACATCAGGAGACCCCCATCACATTAAAGCCCTCCTCCTTTCACATCAGAGTCCTTCCTTTAAACATCAGAAGACCCCAGCACATCAGAGCCCTCCTCCTTCCACATCAGAGTCCTTCCTTCAATTAGAATCGCACCTTCATATCAGAGTCCCCCCTTCACATTAGGAGCCCTCTTCATATCAGAAATTCCCCCTTCACATCAGAGTCCTACCATCACATCAGGAGCTGTGGCTACGGCAGCAAAGCAAAAAATGGGAGGCGGCATGAAAACACAGGACCGTGTGAAAAGTCTGGGGCACACTTGAGGAAGCCAGAAGGCACCCCAAAGTGCTGCAGGACCCTGGCTGAGAAAGGTGACACTAAAAGGCTTTAACCCAAGTTTTTTTGTAGTACAATGTTCTGCTAGGCCATTAATATTCTGAATTGCCTGTGGAACTCTATTCACAACACACAGAACTTAATGTGTTAAAGTAGAGACAACCCTCTCTTTCTTATTGCTGGGAGATATGGCCCTGTATGGATTCTTAAACAGAGGCATTGAAAACGTGAAAACAATATTTTTCACCCTGAATTAAATATTAAGAACTCCGTGTTAAAGGTCAAGTGTAAAAATAATCTTAAATAGCTATTGAGAACGGATAGAAAAGAACAGTTAATAACTGGTAAACTTAACAAAAAAATCTAATTAACATTTACCAAATCCTTTATAGTTCCCAATTAAACTTACAGAGATGCACACTTCAGAATTCTAACTCTGCTAAGAAAAAAACAAACAGTTTTAGGCATACACAAAATTAAGCGAGTGAGTCTTCCACCTAAGACTTATAGCCACATAATTGCCTTAAGTTCTCCTTTAAAACCATTTAATCTTCTTAGCTTTTCACCAACACAAAATACTAACATTGCTAAATGATTTCCAGTTCTGCTGATCAAACCAGTCGAGTGGATTTCTGAATTTACCGTATGTATTTTTAGTTTTCCATTTTCCTCGCTTTTTGATTTCTACGGTAATCAAATAAAGCTACAGTTTAAATAAACTGACACAAATCAAGCCAAATAGGTTTTTCTCTTAGACACTCGGCTAGTAAAGTATAATGGATGTTTCAAGCTTATATCACGGAAACGCACGGAAAAGGTTCACAAACTGAGACACCATTAACATTATTGCACATTAGAGCAAGGATTGTTTACATTTAACTGAGCAACATTTTACGTTCAATTATATTTTCTAATGTCCTACTTGGGGTTCTGCATATAAAGTGGAGTGGATATCAGCAGTTTCTACTGTATAACATGATTTATATGCCATTCTCTAATTAAGCATGAAGAAAATGATGTCTCAAGGCATAGCTGAATGATCAAAACTATGAATTTTGTGCATTCATTATTATTTAATTCTCATGCAGTACAGCTTCCAGTTTAAACAATTCATTATTTTTACATTTTTGCCAGCTTTAAATATTTAGAACATTGTACACAGATGATGATGTATACTATCAAATAAAAATGACTAGACTGTACACAGATGATGTTGAATACTAGAACACATGTAAAATAGTAATGAGTAATAAAAGAATGCATACAGGGCACTAACATAAATTAAACAGCAATTCCAGGCAATAATTGAAAACATTCAGTAAGTTACTAATTCAATCCAGTAAACATAATGGGGTCTATTCACGAAGCTGCCGAAGGATCTGGCCGTAGCTTAGTCGGTGCTTCTGAGGGACCGAGCAGAACAGCTGAGCCAAATGCCGCTCGGCGGCATTCGGCTATTCTCTCACTGCTGTTCGGGATCTTTCAGAATAGCCCGAACAGCAGTGTGAAGCCTGCCGGAGGTTCGGCTCAGCCGATCCAGATGTTGGATCGGCTGAGTCGAACTCCTTCTGCACTTCGGGTCAGCCGAACATGCTGAGCATGTTCGGCCTATCCGAAGCCACACAAAGCAAGCCGATGTACGGCTGATTTCAGCCGATGTACGGCTGAAATCAGCCGTACCAGCCTGAAGTGTATAGCCGAACAGTGTTCGGCTCACTTCACTTCTGATCGGTCATTCACTCGGCTGCCCTCGGCAGCTTTGTGAATAGACCCCAATGACATTCATTCAGTTACCTTAAAGGGGTTCTAAACCCTCCGGTTTTTTTTGCTTATATCTACTGCTAGCATGCAGTAGATATAGGCAAGAAGTGTAAAAAAAAAAAAAAAACCGCTTAAAATCATTTTAAACTTACCTCGTTATCGCTGCTCGCTCCCGCGCCGAGAATCAGGAACTGCTCGTACGGCCGCAAAGGATCTTGGGGCGGGCACATGCGCAGTTCCGATTCTCGGAAACGAGCAGAGACGCAAGGTAAGTCTATGGACGCGTGCACCCGCCTGCAGACACCGCTGGATCGGAGAGACAGAGCAGTCAGCGATGGATCGGAGTGACGTCACACCGCTGGAGGGACACATGAAAACATGGGGAAAGAAGAGGAAGATCGGAAAAAGAGACATCATTTAAGGTAAGTGCTAACATTTACATGGGGGAGGGGAAAACATTTTTGCCTTTAATATCACTTTAATCTGAGTTCACTGTAATTCCCTGCAAAATAAGAACATCAAGCACTATAGATAGTGCCTGGGAGTTTACTTCCTGAAGCCTGAGCTGTGTAACTTCCTCTCTTTCTTTGCCACCCGATGGCCAATCTCATTCAAACTTGCAAGGCAGGTTTAAATCTGCTAGATGGCTGTGGGAAATCATTAACTGTTAGCATTTACATACGGTTTTCTTTGTGTGAGAAGAGCAAAAAGTTTGTTCCAGCATAACCAGCAGCTTTATTCCAGGATTACCAATTAGCCAACAAAACAGATTGGCATGGACTAGGACAGGTATAGCAATGTTTCATCTTCAGTTCTGACTGGTGTGGAAATCTAGCCACATTTTTTCAGTTTTGGATAGTAGGGAAGAAGTTACAATCTCGCTCATGTTTTTATTACTGCCTGTGTTTTCAATAGGAAAATGTACCCTCACACTTGACGAAGGGTGTCACCAGGAAAGAAAGGGAAGGGAAATCAAACAGTTGAGGGCAAATATCTCCATGAGGACAGCTGTGCTGTTGAGAACTGCCAAAGTAAGGATTTCCCCTCACTTTGGGGATTAACTATTGTCATGACACTGAAACATGGAAAGTGAGGACAACTAACAAACTGAGATGCTCTAAAGTGCTTTTAAAATCCTCTGCAACCCTCCAAAATGCATGTAAGATATTTAAATTACACCTAAAAATGCACACATTTTTACTGATGCAGAACTATGAGCCCTAATGTAGGTTTTAGGCAGCCTATGTAAGATTATCAGTCTGTGTTGTGTCGCTAGCTGCAGCTCCAGCCTTCAGCTGTGAAATAATGAATCTGGCCTCAGTGTTTTGCAGTCTGTGTGGCTGTGTGGTGGGTTCAGTTTTGCCTTTCATCTGTCTCATGCCCCCAGCTGAGATTGACCTGTGTCTATGGAGGCGCACTATTTAAACATCATCAGCCTGTGCCTCAGTGCTTGTGATAGTGTTTCCTGGTGCTTCTGTTAGTTTTGATTCTGGACTGACCTTGGCTAGACTTTTCAGATTCTTACTTGACTGCTACCTACCCTGACCATTTTGCTACAATTACTTGATACTCCTTTGTCTGCAGCTGACCCTTACCTTTCTCCATGTTTCCTGGATTCCTCTTCAGCTTTCACCTTCCACTGCCCTATGCTTTACTCTGTGGGTTTGTAGCGACGTCCGTGTCTAGAGTATTTAGTTTAAGATCAGGGGTATCCAAGTACTGTTAGCTGCGCACTAGCCTTAAGGATAAGGCGACTGCTATAGGTGAAAAGCAACATTACTATACTGCATACTCGGACTGGGGTGTTTGCATATGTGACCTTACATTATCACAAGCACTGAGGCACAGGCTGACAATGTTTAAACAGAGCACCACCTTAGACACTGGCCAATCCCTGCTGGTAGTGTGAAGCAGATGTATTACCCCACACCTGAAAGGCCAAACTGCACCCACCACACAGGCTGCAAACACTGTGGCCAGATTTATTATCTCACAGCTGAAGGCTAGAGCTAGTGACACATACTGTTAATCTTACATAGGCTGCCTGACAGAAAGTAGATGTGTTTATAGGTTTTCATTAAAAAAAAAAGAATTAATGAACTATAACAGTATTAAATAGGTTGCCTTGGGATAATATATAAAGGATGACATAAAGAGGCTGTGTTATATCAAAAGCTCAATTTTTTTTTTTTTTTTTTTTTTGGGTTTGGAC
>NW_017306704.1:327976-336217 GCF_000935625.1 Nanorana parkeri
TTTTTTTTTTTTTTTTTTAGGTTTGGACAAAGTGGGGAAGGGTTAAACCCCTATCAGGTTATTTTTACTGTTTGTGCCCTTTTCAAGGATGTTTATGATTCCTATATTGAAAGGAATTTGGAATCCAATATTATGATTGTCATTGGAACAAAACATGTGGGAAAATCTTCCAATCAGGACATCTGTTCCAGTGACAATTTCTAAGAAGGGATATCCCCTCACTTTGGAAAGATTTACAGGGTTATTCACAAAAGGGTGAAGAGTTTGAAGAAGGCCGGAGAAGTGAACAATCTAGGCCAAAATAGCTGATTTGGAAAACATTTCCAATTCAGCTCACTTTCCAGTTCAGTTATGTTGTCCTAAATTGTTCACTTTTCCTGCTTTCTCCAAGCTCTTCACCCTTTTGTGAATAATCCTGTTACTTTTACTTCTTGTGTCCCAGGGACAATAAGTGAAAGCAAATCTCTTCAATGAAACAAAGCAAAAAATGGTAGGGATTTTAACCATTCCTTACTCTATTCAAAATAGAAAAAAAAAAGTTTGGCTTAAACTATACCTACAATCTTAATAATAAACCCCCTTTGTGTCATATATCACAGCAAACATATAATTGCTGCTGCAAAAGTTAATGGTCAACATGAGTGTAAAAGGGGTCTGAATACTCCTAGCATGGGACACAGCTAGCAGTTAACTGACAAAAATGTCTAAAAAAGAAACCAAGGGTTAGAGGCCAAAAGGGATACTGGAGAACAGACAGAGAAGGCACACCTAAAAGCTTTGAGACTAACATACTGGAATGAATTGATGGACAAAAAGCAAAAGAAACTGAACTAAGGGATAGTAAGACTTAACAGACAGCTAAGGACAGTCATGGGACTGAGGAATAAAACGGTGAGACCAAGTAAATTGAAATAACACTACAAAGGAGTACAGCAATTAAGTCAAACTAGAAGGCAGGATCAAGCAGAAGAGAGCTGTGAAGTCAAGGCTATAATTCAGAAGAAGCATTCTAACAAGGAAGTGCATAGAAGCAAAGCTAGGTAGCAAGCTGGTGAAAAAAGAACTGGTAGCTGCATCAATGTTCCAGAAGGATTTCATGGGTAATCACATACATTATATGATGGAAAACACAGCACATTTTTGAGTGAGAAGAGCAGGGTAAAAACAAAGGATACAGCAGATCAGAGAGACAGGACTGAGAGATGGAATTGTATACAAGAAAAGAAAAGCGGGGCTTTAAAAGTGTCCAAACCATACAAGACGTCCATCAAACATACATGGTTTTGTATAAACGTATATTTAATACATACATAAAGACTTGGTTACAATTAAAATGTCATTGACATGATACAATGTTACATTGAAATCAAACTACCTCCTTTTGGTGCCCATACATGTGTACATATATATAAGTCCATAAGATGGCTCCATAATGAGCCACCTTTATATCCCCGGAATGCCATTGGCATGTCCGCACTGCGTCATGACGTCAATGGCTGCGTCAGGCTGGTAGATCACGGGCGCGGATACTCGCGGCAAAGCATGCGCATGCTCATAGTTGCCGCAAACAAACGCGCAGATCAATCCCAATAAAGGATCCAGCCTGGCGACCTCCCACCAATAGATAGAAATAGACACAGCATGTGGGACCTCGGAGCCATGTAACAAAACAGCTAGGACAAACTCGGTATATCAAAAAAATTGACTACAGAAGTATTTAAGAATACAAGTAACTTCACATGGACATGGAAGAGAGATGGAAGACATACACACAAAAGAAAAAGTCAGGAAAAGTGTTAAAGGAAAGCACAGTAAGTAAAAAAACGTAAAGATCACGATAAGGCAAGATAGTAGGAGCACATGCAGAGGGAGACTTTTGCACTAATGAGAGTTATCTGTCATATTTTAAAGGTCAAACAATAGGTGTCCTCCTCCACGATAATTTGGTTTCCTGCCTCAAAAGTATATACATGTGTCAGATCAAATACTTCATAATTTCTTGTGAATTAACTCAAATGAGGTATAAAGATAAATACATGAAGTATGGTCAAATAAGAATAAAAATTAGGGATGCACCGATACCGATACAAGCATCGGTATCGGCCGCGATACCGAGTATTTGCATGGGTACTCGTACTCGTGCAAATGCTCTGATGTCTAAAACGAGTACCTGTGTCCGCCATCTTCCACCGCCGCACACAGCACACAGGACCGCGTCTGCATTCATGCAAGATGGCCGCGAACTCCTTCTCCACGGGCGAACGGCCGAAACCAGACTCCGCCTTCAATTCCTCTGTCCTCACTCGTGATTGGTGGGGAAGCCTGTCAATCATCCAATCGGCCAATCAGCGTGAGAAGAGGCCGGCATTGACAGATGACTAGGCTGTGACACGAGGGGATGAAGCAGACGGAGACGACGGAGGAGAAGGTTAGCAGCACTGCTGGGGCTGAGCACAGGATGGGGGGTGGGCACAGGATGGCCTCAAAAGTTATATTTGCCTGCTGTAGGTTTATAAATTTAAAAAAATGCACTACTGCTTGCTATTCTATTTGGATGAGGCAAATCATGGATGAGGCAGAGCACATGTTCAGCATAAAAAACAGGATGGCATAAAAAAAAGTTATATTTGCCTGCTGTAATGCTATTAGTAATTGCATTACAGCAGGCAAATATAACTTTTTTTTATGCCATCCTGTGCACAGCACACACCTGTAGTGTGGCACAGTTATATCTAATTCTGCATACCTGGCTGTATATTATACATTAAAAAATGTAATATACAGCCAGGTATGCAGAAATAAATATATTGTGTTTATTCATGTACAAATGAAGGAAAGAAGAAGAATGCCCTGGGTAAAAAAATATAGTAGAAGGGGTCAAACAAGTGAACAAGCCAAGTGAACCTGTGTTCTTTTTCAAAACCCAATTATGAAAACTAAACCTTTTCTCGTTTAAGTAATTTGACAGACAAATACTGTGTTAAGTAGGGCCAATATTGTCTGCTTATTTAGCTTTGGCATGCTACCCCTGATACACAATGTACAGTATATATGGTATATTACACATGTATCTTCTATATTGGACCTATCCCTGGCTGTCTAAATGTATGTCTTGTCATGAATAAGCGGCTAAGTCCCAGTCATTGACAAACCCCTGTTCAAGTCCCAGTCATTGACCAACCCCTGTTCTAATGAAAGAACCATTATTAGCATTCTCACTGGGGAAGAGCTTTAGGTGGATGGGGTGTGGGTGGGCAATTAAGCTCTTAGTAACAACTGAAACCAGCTGCAGAAAGGTATGTAGAGGGGTTTTCTGGTAATAAAATCAGAAACAGGTACCTTGTGGACATTTATTTTCAATATATAAAATGGCTGACAGGTTTGCTTTAAAGCGAGCTTTGCCCATCAATCAGCAGTGCAAATTGACCCTTTCTTTACTCTTGGACTGCTCTGTTTGGTCACTGGGAGCGAAGTAAAATACCCAGTATCTCCAGGTAAGGAGAGAGGGCAAGAGGGGGTGACTCATTTCTCCCATGGAAGCACTGGTCCTTGGTTTATTAGGCATGCAATTTTGTTTAATGGGGGTAGGAGAAGAATCCCAGAAGCTCACTTCTGTGATGGACTATAATACAAATAAGTAAACATAACATGAGATTGTAGTGCATCACAGGAGTGAGTTTTGAGTGGTGGTTACTTTACATCACACACAGGGACCATGGGGAACAAAAGTAGCCACCCTCCAGAAGGAAGGACAGTGTCAGCACCAATTCAGAGATGATTTGAGGATCTACAGCCGAGTGATACACATATAAGATACTTTTTTGTTAATAGTTAAGGGACCTGAATGCATTTTTAAGATTTAACTCCTGAGTTTAGTGTCACTTTTTAGTGACAATTTTCTGCTATTAATATGGATATGTTTATAATTTTCCTGTGCATCGAAAAAACTGAACTCGCTGTGTGAAAAACACAGAGAAAACCTAGAGAATAGGATGGTTAAGTGAAAGAATAAAAGCCGGCTGAGTGTTTAATGTTAGCTGTTCACAATGACTGCAAGCAATTTATTTACTCTGCCAAAAAGTTAGAGAAAGTAAGATACTGAAAACGGCGCCACGAGGAAACTTTCACTGAATTAATCTCAGCTAGCGATAACAAAAAGCAAAATGTACTTGAAAAACCTCCTAGTGAATTTCAAAGGCTTGTATGTTTTCTATTGTAGATAGAAGAGTGAATAGGAAGTGTCACTTATTACATATTCATAGGCAGCGGTATATTTACCTTTGCTGCTGCCCTAGGCAAGGCAGCAATCCCCCCCCCACTAACCGGCCGATTCAGACAGCATTGCCCCCCCCCCCCCCCGGACTGACCTGCCGATTATAGGAGGAACTCTTTCCTAAAAACAACTACTTAAAGTGACATTAAAGTCAAAAATGTTTTTCCCTCCCCCCCAATGTTAATGTTAGCACTTACCTTAAATTAGGTTTATTAATCCGATCTTCCTCTTCTTTCCTGGTGTTTTCGTCTGTCCCTACAGCGGTGCGACAGCTCCCCGATCCAGCACTGACTCCTCTCTGCTTGCAGGCACTTCCGATCCCAAGGTGTCTGCATGCGGGTGCACGTGTCCATACACTTACCTTGCGTCTCTGCTCGCCTCCCGGCCGAAAATCCAAACTGCACATGTGCCCGCCCCAAGATGCTTTGCGGCCGCCCGAGCACTTTCGGATTCTCGGGCGGGAGAACGCGACGAAAACAGGGTAAGTTCAAACCGCTGTTAAAGCGTTTTTTTTTTTTACTTTTTGCCTATCTCTACTGCTTGTTGGCAGTAGAGATAGGCAAAAAAAATGGAGGGTTTAGAAACCCTTTAAAGTTTAGCAAAGTTTAAAAAAGATCTAATGCAGTTTATTCTAAACCATTTTAATAGTGCTGGCACTGAGTTATTAAGGTGACAGTACATAGGAGCCTTTATCTGGAAAGTTCAGTAGTTAAAGGGAAGGTACAGGCTTTTCTGTGTTTGTTAAATTTACATGAAGAGAAAGATTTCTTGATGCAAATAATGTTTTTAAATCGGAACTGAAGTCTGTTTTTAAAAAAGGTGACTAATAAACATTTTTTGACAGAAGAGACTCTATGGGATTTATTCATAAAATGTTGGCTAAGCCATTTGCTCTATGAACATCTGGCTTTCACATTTATATTGCATTATAGCCACTAGATGGCGATGAGGAGCCATAATGCAGTGCAAATGTAAAAGTCAGATGTTCACAAAACGAACGGCTCTTCAAACGTTGTATAAAATATGGATAATATAGATAAGATATGGTCTCCCTAAGAACTTGATGGTAAACTTCTGTCATAGATTCAGTTGAGAGTATATTAATGTATTGTTGTGCTGTTTCTATTCTAGGTGTATGGGGCATGTCGTAGGAGTTTGCAATGAGGATAGCTGAATGGATTTTGGGCTCCTCGCTACGTGACTTGAGAAAGGCTTATTTAGACCGACTTTTAGGGCTCGTTCACACCAGCCACAGTGCGTTCGGACACGATTCTGGCCAGAACACACTGGATCGCATTGCGGCCGGCACACTTTGTTGTGGGGCAGGAGGGGGTGTGGCGGTGCATTGAAGTGAATGGCACCAAAGCCATGCCCTCCGGCCGCAATGCGATCAGCTGCATAGGAAAGCAAGGCACATCAAAAAGGGCTTTTAAGATCAGGAATCATTTATTCACTTTGCTTCCTTCTGGCAGTTTGCGTAAAATATTGCAAATCGGTTGAGTAATAGTTTTTTTCCCTACAGCTGGTGAATAGTTTGATTAATTTACAGAGATACATTGGGCATTTGGATAGTTTTGTGTTTGATATGTAACCTGCGAGGGGAAGAATATTTATAATGTTTGCTTTATAAAGGTATTTTAAGTTGTTGCGCAGTGTATGTTTTAACGTTTTATATATCATCGTGTTGGGTTTTAGTATAATTTTATGCTGCTTAGGAGTGGTGAGCCAAACTGCCAAACGGTATTTCACTGTATCTTGCATGCAGTAACAAATAAAGTATTTTAGCTTATCTTATCTCAAATACACCCTCATACTGTATGTTTCTGCCTGCTAGCTTTTTTCTTTTCTTATGTGTACACTGAGCCACGTGCACCTCCGTGCACATTCTTAACACAACCGTGAGGAAATATATCTCTAAGTTGCATACAAGCAGAACGTTTAGAAATTCTGCCATTATTGGTGGTGTACCCACTGCTGTGCTTTTTCTCATTGTTCACATCCTCTCAAAGGAGAGGATGTGAACAAATTTCTTAGTAATAGAACAAACAACAAATCCTAACTATATTAACAATACAAAAATTGGGAATATAATTTAGGATGTGCAATTATATGTACATGCGCTGATTGGTTTGTTATGGTATCTTGGTCCCACTATCATGCTTTTTTTTTTTTTACTTTTTTTACAGCATAGACAAATCAGGGAGAGAGAACGAAAGAAATTAAAAAAAGAACAATTAGTGGATTGTGCTGTCTATAAATCTCTTTCATTTACAAAGATGGATATAAATATACATAGCACATCACAACATGGAATTTGTAGAGAACCCAAAAGGCCCATATCAGCTTTAAACTGCATCAGTATAAACTCCACATTATAGATATGCAAACATTTACGGCATTAAAGCTTATCAAGCGCAGATATCCATGTCTGATTATTTTTTTAATAGTTTTTAAGAAACCTGGAATGCTAGAGGTGAGTAAATGAAAATGTAATAGCTTATAAAAAGTCATAGCACTGGGGGGTATGTAAAGAAAGTGCTGTTCATAGAGACTTTGGGGTTGATTTAATAAAGGCAAATAGGCGCTTTGCTTTGTAAGGGGATTTTCACATTGCCAGGGAATCTTCCCTTAGCTTTGCAAAGAATACCCAATCACGTGCAAGAACAATAAAAAAAACATTTTTTTCCTTGCACATGGTTGGATAATGGAATTAATTCACTCTATGGGAAAATTATCTTCCAAAGTGAACAGCCTATATGTCTCCAGTAAATGCATAAAACCTGGTGAGATTGACATCCAGCCATCACTGGCTAACAACAATGCAGTAAAACTTCCAATGTACTTTGATATAAGCATTGACATATATACACAAATAAGAAAGAAAAAAAAGGTGTGTTAGAGTAAACTACTGAGCAACTTTTGTTACCTGCCAGTCCTGAGTGCACCAGCACAGGAAAATGGTAGACACTATGCCCAAAAAAATCCAAGCAGCTACTTTCAGTGTACTCTCCCATTGTAACACTCTGCTTGTGTAATGGACCAACATGGATTTCTATATAAAGTGCTGCTCCCTAAAATTCAAGGAAGGAATGATACGTGGTAAAAACAACAAAGAAGCAAGTATCCTGTGTAATGTACAAATTACAGAGATTTACACAATGACTTGGAGAATCAAATCAAATAAAATCATGTGGTTGGCATACTTTATAGTTAGCTGATTGGAACCTTACACTGAAGGTATTGTCAGTTAAATCACCTGTATAAGGATGTGTAAACCTCCCCCCATTCCATTCTAATACCCAGGTAGGTTGACAGATGTCATCAGATGGATCATGTTCCAGCATTACATAATAAACCTCTCCTGCCAACTTCACAGCCTGGATAAAAAAATGGTCACACAGTAATCATATATTAGCTGAGTGTGGGCAGATAGGTACTGTGTGTACTTCTTTCTCCAAATTTCGAATGCATATCTTACTAATGTAGGCTTATATATTCATGGATAAATATGCAGGATATTTATTTTAAGTTGTCTTCTAAAACATTTTTGTACCCAACCTGAGTGTTGCCCATGGCAAGGATTCATATATTATCATTCATTTTTTTTTAACCTATTCTACTTATTATCATGCTGAAATCCAATTGTCAATAAAGGGCAGCACTATTTTTCCTGGTTTTCTGTTTACAAGAGTATTCAATCAATTTCTTAAACGGAGATAGTAAATGAAAATAGATTTTTACATTGGGGCTTAGAGATCATATCATTGTAATCACTTTTCACAGTATAAAAATACAGAGATTGTGAAATCCCCTCTTTTCTACATGGTTCATACATAGAGAACCTAACTCCAGGCAGATATAAAGGATGCAGCTCTAAATTCATTAAAGCTTTATCAAATATATATTTTTAAAATGCAAGCAATATACCAGAAACTGGCATTAGCCTGCAGACTACGGCAAGCTAGTGC
>NW_017306704.1:336261-346611 GCF_000935625.1 Nanorana parkeri
GATACTTTCAGATGACAGGCTCCACAATGTTTTTTTGGATTGCCTGAGAATAATAATTTCAATATATGACTTAATTATTTTCAGGGGCATCCCTACACTTTTTGGCAAATGTTTTTTTTTTTGAGGGGGGATGCACAATACATATGTCCCACTCAGCTCCTGGAAACCAGTGACATCAGTGAGCTGGGTGGAATGCCGGCCAGAGCGTCACAGGCTGCTAAGAGCTCTTAGCAACCTGGGACACTCTTGCCAGAAAGGGGGACACACCTGCTGCCCCCCCTCCCCCCCTCTCCAACTTACCCGATGAGATGCTGCTTGAGGCTACCTTATTATAGGCTTTGATGAAGGCAGCTTGCCCCTGAAACACGTAAGTGCTAAACTGCATCAGTGGCGAGTCCAGTAACAGTGGATTACTCTGTCTGGTTATGCTGTCCAATTGAGTTCTGTGGGAAAGGTCTTGGAGGGCTGATTGGTGTTGTTATGCCCATGTCCTCATCATGTTTGTGAGTACAATTACCCATTTTTTATTTTCTTTAATAAATTATATTACACAAAGAGGAGGCGCTTTTTCTGTTTTCTGCCTTACTATAGGGATGCCCCTGCTTATTTACCACAGGGGAATTATGTTTTTTTGTCTAGCACTATAGGAGGAAATTTTCAGCATTAAAAACCCACATTTTACAAAAGGAGTATATATTTTACTTGACCCAACAAACTTGTGTTTACCAATAGAATAAGTGTACTTTTACTAAAAGTACCTCTATCCACCCTTCCTAGTACCCATGACCTAAGCTACCAGTGCTCCGCTATTCAGCTGTGTAATTCCAAAATAAAGCAGAGAATTAAGGATGAAACTGACTTTATATTACAATGCAGACCACTGGCTCTCTCTGATCTTGTATATTTAGCAATAATATTTTAACTCAAGTCATGGTAATAACAAATATATATGCAATATAAGATCATTGACATGCGCATTTTCTCATTTTGCTGAAAAGCAAACTCTATGCTAAATTTTGTTCTCTGTGATATTTTTATTCGAAGACATTAAAATGTTTTTGTTTTTTTTAAAGTTAGATTTTTCTTTATTAAAATAATAAATGTCCTTTTTAATATTTGCAGTCAGTGCAGTCATTGTAGTTAAAAGCATTGCCAAATGACAAATGTCAGAGAAGTTAGTCCAGCATCCACTTCTTGATGAGTGAACCAGCACTGCCCACTAGGACAATCAAACTATTGGACATCCCCTATGTGACTGGTGCACTTGCTTTTGAAAATAAGGCCTGTGTATTCCCACTGTATCCCTGAACTCACTGAGAAAACATGTCTCATGTGGTGCATGAATATTAACATTATGTAACACCTCCTTACCCCTGAGCAGATGAGGCGGACCACCAGGCAGATCAGCGGGCTAACAATTTAACTCTCAGGGTGGAATCCATATTTGAGGTAAAAAGGCTTATTGTGAGGTAAAAAGGAAACTGGGCGGCAGTCAATTTAGAAAGTTTAAAGACTTTATTAGGAAAAATAAACTCAGGGGAGAGAGTTAGGGCACATGATACCTGGAAATTGGCAAAAATACAGCTCAAAACCTATTTTCTAGTAAAGCGGGTAATTGCCCTGTAGGAGCAGCCAAGCAGAACCCATAATCTCTACAAGGTGTGGCCCACCAGCTGTGATAAAACAAAAAAACCCCACCATGCATCTGCGTCCAGGAGTCATGCCTCTGGATGTCAGAGTCTTGAGATGTCTCATTGGATTTGTAGTTGCACCAGAGCTGGAGAGCCGGAGTTTGCCTACCCTTGCCCTATAGAATCAATCGCAGGTACCTTAGTGGATAAGCTGTGATAAATTCTTGATATGTCTACTGACATCAGCTTATACCAAGCTCTCCAAGACACTGAGCACAGAAGCCTCTTCCTAAGATGCTTTATACAGACAGCTATCTTCCTGCTCTGATACCTCTGTATGTACCCTCAAGCAGGACAGCAAAAATCCTTCCAGACTAAAGATACGGGACCATTTCAGTTCCCTTAGAACAAGTTTCAGGCCCTTCTGTTGCTGCAAAGACTCACCCAGGCAGCAAACCTTGGAGGCAGAGACTAGACTCCTCTTACATTGGTATCCTCTTCAGGCAACAGAATGGGAAAGGAAGGTCCTCCTCCCATGGCAGCAGTTCAGGAGACAAAGACTAAAGACCCTTGTGGAAGGTCACCCAAAATACAGTATGTGTATTCTTCCACAGCATGTATCACTTGCAATAAACCTCCTAGTGATTGACAAGAGAGAAAATAAATATTCATAACTCATGACCTGCATTTCTCCTTGCTCCATCTACTGGTGAACACTCCCCGGTGACATGCAGAAGTAAACAGCTGGGCGGAGCCAGCCGTGATCTTACGGCTGGCTCCCTCCACTTTCAGAGAGATCAGCGCCCCTGGTTACCTGCTAACCAGGGACACTGATCTCCAAACAGCTAACTCTCCCTGGCAGCCCGGGAGTCTCCTGCTCCCGGCCGCCAAGGAGAGAAACACAGCTGTGTCTTTTTTTTCTTTATTCTGACACGAGCGATGTCAGAATAGAAAAAAAAAATGAATGTTCCCATTGAAAAGCATTGGGACATTACTATTGGCTATTTCAATTTGCAATAGCCAATAGTAAACTAGCATTGTACCCGCCCTCTGCTGCAGTTCCCCATCAGGTTCATCAGCAGAGGGCGGATACAATGCTAGTTTACTATTGGCTATTGCAAATTGCAATAGCCAATAGTAATGTCCCAATGCTTTTCAATGGGAAAATTCTTTTTTTTTTCTCTATTCTGAGATCACTCGTGCCAGGATAAAGAAAAAAAGACACAGCCCTGCTTCTCTCTTGGGCGGCCGGGAGCGGGAGGCTCCCAGAGCGCCCGGGAGAGTTTTTTTTTTTCGTTTTTTTTTTACAGCAGCAGAGCCGCCGGACAATAGGAAACTATTGGGCGGAGCTAGCTGTCACTGCTAGCTCCGCACAATCGTTTTCTATTTACTTTTTAAACTTTTTTCACTCTTTTTCTGTTCTGCTCGGTCCCTCTGAGGGACCGAGCAGAACAGCCGAGCCAAATGCCGCTCAGCTGAGCATGTTTCGGCCGAACCGAAGCCCGAAGCCACTCGAAGCAAGCCGATGTACGGCTAATTTCAGCCGATGTACGGCTGAAATCAGCCGTACCAGCCTGAAGTGAATACCCGAACAGTGTTCGGCTCACTTCAATTCAGATCGGTCATTCACTCGGCTGCCCTCGGCAGCTTCGTGAATAGACCCCTATGTTAAGACTAAGGATATTTCAGCTTAAGGCAGGGACCCTACATATAGAGCAGAAAGACATATATTCATAGATCCACCCCCACTGCTGCCTTTGTGGAAACAGTGCATTCAGAGAATCATAGTTTTTCAGGAGTATACTGCTCTATGCGTGAATCTGTTCAAAACCCATTTCAGAAGTCTGGCTTTGAATTATATATTTCTAAGATAAAGGTAAATTAGAAAATATTTATTTTTTTATACTTTAGCAGCCATTTTCATTACTGGATATCATTATTATTGTGATTTCTTCCAGGATTTGGTCTTTTAATCTTTTTTGTTCTTCTATTTCTTATCTCTTTATTACCATTAAATCCAGCTAACACTAAGAAGAATATTTTGCAGAGAAACTAAAATATCTTCAAGTGTAACACTCCAGCAAATGCTAACTGGAGAGCTGCATTTCTAAGTACCAAAATATGATACTAACAATAACCACACACACTGAATATAAATTCTTTGTCCAAATAAACTGGGACTTTATTAATATGCAGAATAAAACAAATTCATGAAAAAAAAATGTTTATGGTGCTGACATTATTATAGCCTACACACAAAAGTTTTAAAGATAAATACAATCTATGCTCCAAACAGGAGCATAAAATGCAGTTGAGCTATACTGTCTTTTTCCGTGTATAAAACTATACTTTTTCTTTAAAATATTTACCTAAAAATGGAGGGGCGTCTTATACACGGGGGGCAGAGAGGAGAACCGCGGTTGCGAAACTGCCGATACCTCTGCAAACTAGCCTCACGAGTGAAACTTCCGATTGCAGAGATGAGCTAACAGGTTTCCTCCAATCATGAGCCTTATGTACCTGACGTCAGCTGATGCTGTGGAGAGCGTGTAGCCAGTGCCCAGATGTAACAGGGAGCCCTTAAAAATGTCAGAAAACATAAAAAATGCCGGTACCAGTAAGCAGCTGTCTTACTCTGCAAAATTTAAACTGGATGTAATCAGTTATGCAAAAGAGCATGGAAATATAATGATTTCTGAATTTTGGGTAAGAAAAGTCGGGTGCGTCCTATACATGGGGGCATCTTATAGACGGAAAAATACGGTATATCATATATGAGATGACCTCAGCTTAAAGGGTTAGGCCACCATATTGCTAAAATTCATGATTTACTGATCCAGTTCATCTCTAAATGACTACCTTCCACCTTCACCATGCAGTCTCAATAGGTACATTTTGTCATAATGTACGGGTATTTATGGACTGGTTCTTTAAATGAGTTTTAGTTTCAGGCCGATTGGCCAGCAGTCACTATATCTTGCATATGGGACGGAGGAGGCCTGCATCTGATGAAGGGGGCGTGACCCCGGAAACGCGTCATCATACAGTCTTCTTTGCTGACACACAGACACGGTTGTGCAGTAATCACAGGCTTCCTCTTGGGTCCATGCACTTACTTTTTATATTGTAATCATGCCGACCTTTGTGAGTATGTTTCACATTTACTTTTGATTTTGTTCTTAATAAATTTGTCTGCACCAGGACAGGCACCCCTTGTTTGTGTTTTTTCCCTAGATTTTGCAGTCTCCCTGGCTGGTTTGGGGCAGCATCCTGCAGACTTTCCACAACTTGCTTCCATTTTTTAACAGATTTTGTTTTGATTATACTTTTGATTATACTGGTATATCCTGGCTGAGCGGTCCTATCTGGCGCTTTTTTGTTCATATTTATATTAGTAAATACAGACTGGTTAGAGTGGGTAACACAGCCTGGAGATCTGCCTGTTGGCTGCAACTGGTAAATGTAAGCAACACAAATGGAAAATTTAATATATTACTTTAAACGTTTTTTACATTTTATTTTTTAGTTCTAAATATGAAAAATAAATATATAAAATATATTTTCAGATGATTAATGGTGTTGCAGACTCCTGAAAAGTATGTTGTAACCTTTTCAAATATAAACACATCAAGGTATTGAAAAATGTGAGATTTGGGATCAGTGAAAATATTAAAATGCCACTTTTAATCAATCAACGTTAAGATTATTTGTTATAGAAAAGGCACACACAAAAAAAAAAACAGACATCAAAATAAAATACAGTATAAAATACTATACATTCCCTTTAGATAGATAGATAGATAGATAGATAGATAGATAGATAGATTACAAGATGCTACTGCAGGTAACATTTGGCAGTTCAATCTCTGGCCCTGGCACACTCAGCTACAAAAGCGAGTCTCTCTGTCTCTCTCCACACTGCTACAAGGGGTCAGAAATACCACAAAGGCTTCATTTTGGAAGCAGAAATGTCTTTAAAGTCCAATAGAACTGTCATGCCTTTTTATATTTTATAGTCCTGTAAGTCTGTGTGTTGTTTTTTTAACTGAATTTCTCTTACAAAGCTACAGCTTTTAGTAGCTCAATGCAATTAGATTTATCAAAGATAATTTGTGGTCATCACAGGTTACTGCACTTTCCGTTATAACAAAGGCCATTATTTTGCTTCTGAACAATGGGTAATTGTGCAATAAAAGTCCTGTTTTACAAAATTGTAGACTTTGGCTAATTTTTCCACTAAAATAATTTTATTTCAAAGTTATCATGATAGATAACACGGAGATGAAGAAAAAAGCATACTTTAAGCCCAAATAAAGCACAAACAAAAAACAAAAGGTGTTTAAATTCTTACAATTTGGTTTCTTTCCAAAGCAGTCAAAGCCTGAGTAGAAAAGGCCGTCCCCTGCTAGCAGCAGCTGAGTGGGACCTTTGCATCTTGTCAGAAAGCAGTGCTCTCTCTGGAAATGTAGGAGATGCCACCTGCTGAGTCAGAGCTCCCCAATCAACAGGGTAGGGATGCACAGATACCAGTGCCGATACCTGGCATTTTCACGAGAACTAGCAGGGTTGCAGCGGTCGCAGCAGGGACCTAGCTTTGGTGCCCCACCACTGTCCTAAAATAATTAGTCTGTATTGTGTTTTGTCACATGACAATAAACAAAAATATATCAGTAATTGGTAGTATTGGTACTTGTACTTGGTCTGAAAAATGGTATCGGTGCTTCCCTTTAAATATATATATATATATATATATTTTAACAAATCATACATTAAAACAGGGATGTACAAATCCCAGGAGCCCCTTATGCTCCTCAAAAATTACAGCTGCCTCCTAACGTTTGAGGTTTCTCTAGTCTAGTAGCTGGAAAAGTATCAGTACTTGTACCAAGTACGGTACTTGGTATCTATGCATCCCTACAACAGCGTGCATGAGCTTTCCTGATTGCAGAACTGTAGGCCAGACTCAGTAGGGGGTTTGTCAAACCTCTATAGAGAGACAACAGCTTCCCCACAAAAAGCAAGCCTCCAACTCTGCAGCTGCTGACAGGGGACAGGCTCTTTTCTACTTAGGTTGTGGCCCCTTTAGAAAGTAAAAAAACTGTATGACATTGCACACCATTTGTTTTGATGCACCCAGAATGTATTTCGCTGATTTAAACTGACGTTTAATTGGGCTTAAGCATGCAATGCACTATACTATGCCTGCAGAAATATGTTTTAAAGCAGCCGAGCACTGCCATTCAAAATCTCTCCTGATTTCAAAACCAGCAAAAAATCATAGTTTAACAAGCTAAACAATGCCAAATATAAATGGAATTGAGATAATCTTGAATAGAAAAAGGCCTACTAGAGAGTTTATATATTCCTGATGCTTACATGTAGTGTTCTAAAACTGATATCTGAACGGCATGCTATACTAATCCATAAAAACATATAAGAAAACACAGAAGGTTAGAAAGCTACAACCAACTGCTGTAATATTTCTAATTAAGAAATAACATACTGTATCTATGGATCCATACACATAAGTCCAAAATTGCATGCAAGTCTAAAGAGCAGTTAATAATAATAATAATAATAATTATGATGATTATTATTATTATTCAGGATTTATATAGTGACAATAGTGACAAGATGGTAAGGAGGGCCCTGCTCGTGAGGGCTTACAATCTAAAATCTAACTCATGATTTTAGTAACACTGAAATTGAAGAATTTTTTTTTTTTTAAAAAGCTCACTTGAACATCCCATGAAAACACATTATAAAAAAAATATATGTAGCTAGGTTGCATATACTGGAGATTGTAAGGAGAGTGAGTTGAACAAAGCCAGGGTGGCTGTGGCGGATAAAACAGATATCCATACTCAATGGACAGCCACAGCAGAGTAGACTTTTGTTGATCATTCTAAATTACAAACATCTAGGACAGCCATGACGACCCCATGGTATGCGTGCCACAGAGGGCATGCAGAGGCCCGCACACTCCAGGTTCTCCCTTGGGGTGCTCCGCGAGGGCCTGTGATGTTCCACCGGTCTCCTCGTCACATTACGTTTTTACGTTTTTAAAGATGGCCACCACAAATGGCGGCAGACATCTTTAAATATGGAAGATGCTTGGACTCTATTTAATATATTGTCAAACCGTCAAAATATTAAGTGAAAATCATCCTTCTTGGTCCAGTGCAGTGTAAACAACTAAAATGTTTTGTCATAGTTTTCATCATCTGCATATTTTCACTGATGAAAACTAAATAAGAACTAAGTTAATAGGACTAAAACTATGATGAAAATACATTGCAATTTTCTTGGAGATTTAGTTGACAAAACTCAGTGAAAATATCATCAGTGAAAATATGCAGATGATGAAAACTATGATGAAACATTTTAGTTGACTAAATTAACACTTGTCCAGTGGAGGATCAGAATTATCTGCATCTCTTGCTGATGCAGGCCATACTAATCACTCCCTCATGGTGCCGTTGCTCATAGACAGGAGTGATTAGTATGGTTTGCATCAGCCAGAGATGCAGATCACACTGATCCCCCACTGGATCACCAGGGATAAGTCCAGAGTGCTCCACTGGACCCCGGTATGCAGCCCCCTCCCTGCAGGTAAGCAGGAGAGGGGGCAATTATTTAAATTATTATTAATTATTAACTTTTAATTATTGGTAATGGTTGTGTGTGTTTCATGAGTGTTTAATATCCGTCTGTGTTTTTTAATAAGTGTGTGTGTGTGATATGTGTGTTTTATTGAGTGTGTATGTTTTTATTGAGTGTGTGATACAGCATGTGTGTGTTTTTTTATTATGTGTGTAATATTTGTGTATTTTTGAATGAGTGTGAGATATGTGTGTGTTTTTAAATGAGTGTGTGATATGTGTGTGTTTCATTAGGTGTGTGATGCGTGTGTGGTGAGTGTTTCATTGCTTGTGTGATGTGTGTGTGTATTATTGAGTGTGTGATGTGTATGTGTGTGTGTGTGTGTGTTTTTATGAGTGTGATCTGTGTGTGTGTTTTATGAGTGTGTGATATGTATTTTTATGAGTGTGTGATGTGTTTTATGAGTTTGTGGTGTGTGTGGTTTGTAAGTGTGTGATAAGTGTGTGTTTATGAATGTGTGATTATATGTGTGTGTGATTATATGTGTTTGTATCTGTGAGTGTATAAATATTTGAATATGTGTGTCTCCCTATTTTGCCTAAGGCAGTGATGTTGAATGTTTTTTTAAACCCCTGTGCCTAAACTAAAACACAGTATCAAACTTATTTTCAGTGGTGGCACTTTGAAAAAAATATATTGATTTTGTGATGCAGTTTTGGCACTCAGGCTCAAAAACGTTAGCCATCACTGATCTAGGATGTACACAATGCCGGAGGCATAAAGTAGCTATCGGTCTAAACTGCTGAAAATGTTCCACTCAAAACACTTCCATACATCTCCTATTTCAAGATGCTACCATACTGACTGTTGCCAGGACTAGTGATTCATAACCTGTGTCATTTTCCAGTTTCAGGGTATGCTCTTCACAAATAAAAACAATAGAACTGCATTTACAAGATGAGGTTATACCAATGCTTTGTATAACAACATTATGCTTCTTTCTCTGCGATAACTCTTAACTTATGGTTTCATAAAAGAAGGGAACAGTTGGATAAACTCCATCAATAATAAAAACAGTAGGTTTGGTTGAAGGATAATTAGGGCAAGACTTGTGAAAAACGTATATGTGAGCCCTACTGTAACGATTTGCCAACGCTGTGCCAGTCCTGTTACTCCAGTACAGTCTTTTACAGCACTGCTCTGCAATACAGGGGAGGTAAGAATTTCAAAGAGGAGGTTATCTATAACCAACAGACTACAGCACTTTCAATGCTTTGCGTAAGGAAACACATCATATGTGGAAAAGTGACATGTGGCAGTGAATGTATGTTGTACAGTTCTTCCATTTTGAAATGGAATTGCACTTAGTTTAATCAATGTAAATAAACAAATTACTCTTTACAGTCCTAAAGCTTTACCTACGAAAACTTGTTTAGTGTTTTTTTACATATTTGTTGTCTTTATAATGATCAGGAAAAAAATTACAGTTTTGAAATACCGTATATACTCGAGTATAAGCCGTCCCGAATATAAGCCGAGGTACCTAATTTTACCAAAAAAAACTGGGAAAAAGTATTGACCCGAATATAAGCCGAGGGTGGGAAATGAGGCAGCTACTGGTAGATAGATACCAATAAAATTACATTAATATTTATTTAAAAGAAAAATAACCTAGCTCTGTAAGTGGAAAAGGGGGTGCAGGGCTACATATCATGTACTACGGATCATTTAACCCATTCATATTAGCAGAGGATAATTGTAAATCTATTGTTCAGTGCATTCTATATGTAGTATATAGTACATGTACATATAGAGTGCCTGCAACAATACATTTACAATGATCCTCTGCTAACATGAATGGGTTAAATGATCCATAGTACAGGGCTACATACAGATCATTTAATCCAATCAGGTTAGTATAATTGTAAATGTATTGTCTGCACTGTATTAGCAGTATATACGCCATATAGAGTATATACTGCTAATACAGTGCAGACAATACATAATTGGTTACTGTAATAAATCCCCCCAAATCTCCCCTCACTTACTGTGATTCACTGTGCCGGAGCAGGGACGAGTCAGCGGCGCGCTGGTCCAGTGGGAGGAGCTCCAGGTG
>NW_017306704.1:347395-353434 GCF_000935625.1 Nanorana parkeri
CTGCTGCTCCGGTGGGCGGCGCTCCGAGCGGAGTCATCTGGCAGTCTCCGGCCACCTAAATTAGGACCCGGAGACTGCCAGATGACCCCGCTCGGAGCGCCGCACACCGGAGCAGCAGTGACGCGACGCTCGGCGAGGTAAGTAAGATGACACCTGGCGCTGACTCGAGTATAAGCCGAGGGGGGCACTTTTCACCCAAAAAAATGGGCTGAAAATCTCGGCTTATACTCGAGTATATACGGTATTGCATATTAATACTTTGCACTTTTTAGCCAGCGGATGGCTTCAATCTCCTTTTAAATGTCTTGCAGAGACTTTTAAGGATGGTGTTGTGAAAATCCTGTTGTTTACTGAGTTCCATAGCACAAGCTGCAACGCATGCATGTGAATTACTTCTTGCAGTGACATCTATTATTAGATGGCTCAGTCTGAAGTTTCAGTAAGAAAAAGACAGCGACAAAGCAGGTCTCTTTAGATACCCCATAGTGCTCAGGATTCACTTGTCATGCATTTAATGTGTATTTATTAAATTAAAAAAATTATACATATAGTAAAAAAATTAAGTTACAAGCATTTAAAGACTTGTAAACCTAAAAGTTAAAATACAAACAACCCAAAAGCACTAAACATTTTCTTAATTGAATACTAAGGCTGATTTGCTTTCAAAAGTTACATGCAGTGCAGTGCAACAATTGTCATAAAAGTTGTAAATTACACATTTTGTATTACAACAATTACCACACTGTTTGAAGTCTCACATTTTGTGTTAAATTTGTATTAAAGTCACATTTTTTTTCCATATATCTACTGTTATTAGCAGTAGATATATGTAAAAACATTTACAAAATAGAAAAGTTACCAATTGGGTAAATACTAATCTCTGTCTCCGCCGCTCGCTCCCGTCCGTAGAACTGTACTTCTCGAGTGGCTATGCAGGAGGATGTGTGCAGGCACATGTTCTGTAGGGAAAAGAGGAGAGACACAGTGAGAGTCAATGCACGCAACTGTGAGGGTGCATACCGCAGAGACACAGTGGGACAGTCTGCACTGGTTTAGAGACAAGCACCAGCGCTGGAAGGAAGAAGATGATCGGATCAAGAGGCATCATTTAAGGAAAGTCCTTAAAGCAGTGTTAGAATTGGGGGAAAAAGGGAGAGTTTAATGTCACTTTAATGGTCTAACAACTATATTTTAAAGTTTTCTTAGAACTATGGGATGAATATCAGGACCAAATGCTTTATTGAGCTTTAAGCAAGAGAGTGCATCTGCTCCCCTGAATCTAGAGACCCTGGAAATGAACCTTCACCATTAGAATCAATATGATCCCCCAATTTATTTTTGTTAGTGTCAAGCACTTGTTTAAATGGTTTGTAAAATCCAGGTCTCCCTCAGATTAAGTATTGTACCCAGTTTTATTTTTTAGTATATTTAGTATCATGGTATCTTTTATTTCTGCCACTGATATAACAAAAAAAGGCTTTGTCTCCTTTCCTAATGGATCTATTCATTCCACTCCACAAAAAATGTATGGTCTCCTTTTGTCTGTTATTATACACTTCTCTGTCTGCTACCCTTTCTGTTTCTGTGAATCTCCTATCTGGTTTTTTTTCTCATTTAGTATCCTACGTACCTTTGTAGTGAACCATATTATGTTTTTTTCTTCCATGTATTCTTACTAATATGCTTTTCTCCCACCTCAACATTAGACAATCAAAACTGTTTTAGAGCAGCCCCTTTAACATATCATTGCTCCAGCTTATAAAAACAGTTTAAAAATACCAGTAAATGTTTGCAATGTTGTAGTTACCCATAATAAAACCTCTCCCTTCTTTTAGTTATCATAATTCTCTGACTGTCCCCGGGGTCTGTATACTACACCAATTCTAAGTGATGATCGCTCTCTGGTTTATACGGAGGCCCAAAAGGGTTTTATTCTATTTTTTACATAAATGGCAACTCAACCTCACCTCTTTCCTATTCTGTAATTCCTTCGTGTGTACCAAGGTAAGCATCTGGAACTAAGTTGCCTTAAATTTTTACGTGTAAGTTATTGACCTGGTAAGGATACGTGTAAGGATTGACCTGGTAAACTGAGGGGAAACTTCCCCTCAGCTTTGCGAGAGAATTGCAAATTCTCTCGCAAAGCAAACAACCCATTTGGTTTTAGCAAATCAACCCCTACGTCTGCTGTACCAGACCTAACTATTTGTATGCTGTATTTTCTACATTTTAGCCATATTATTTAATAAATAAATGGTAGGTTAATTGGCATCTGTCTAAATTGGCCCTAATATGTATGCATGTGAGATAGGGACCTTAGATTGTAAGCTCCTTGAGGGCAGGGACTGATGTGAATGGGCAACTATGTAATGCGTTGTGTAAATTGTCATCGCTATATAAATACCAGTAATAAACAATAAATAAATGGACACTTATCTCTGTTTAGGAGTACTAGAGAAGAAAAGTTATTTAGACCATTAGCAAATTCAGCTAATGACTTTGTGGTTATTGGTTCTTATTATCTAATTTTTCTCATAATGCTGTTTTATCAGGCTGAAGAGTTTCAGAGCCAAGTTGTTTTCTGCAAACTCTGTTTTTCCCCAGTGACTGAGATAAGTACAAGTAAATAAAACAGCATTTTGCATTGGATTATCTGACTGCATCACATAACACTCTTCTGTGCACTTAGTGCTCAGCACTAGTCACTCTCAGAATAACATGATGAGCTTAACTTTGAAAATCTATATTTTAGGATATATACTGTATGCAGATGTGATCATCCTAGTGTAAAGAATCCTACTGATGTGACTAACGACATGTATACACGGAGCAGCTATATTTTTCAGTATATATGTGTAAATATGCATGCTGTGCATCCCTCTATGTAATAGATTACAGTGAATGTCATTTTGTTTTGCTATTTATAGCTATTGTTGTTATAAAAGAGGCACAGCAAGCTTTGCAATAACTCAGGAACAGCAAACAGTTTAGACTCATGATAGTTTGCCATGAATAGAGTCACTTACACATGATGTAGGTAAATTAAAATAGCCGTGTTCCCCAACTTTCCAGTCTGTTGCTGCAGACTTGGAACCCAGACTTTTGGCTATGGCCACTTATGATCACTCTCCCTGCTTTACACAATTCATCTCTTTGTGTCAGAAATACCTATAGCCAAACATAAGCAGTTATATGAGAGGCATATGTAGCCCTGCAAAAATATTGATTTTAAAAAATCTGCATTTGCATGCAGTTTTTGGAAAGCTCTGGCAGAAGATCATGACAGTGGGTGACAGTGGGAAGAGCAGGTAACACATGATACCTATAGAGCAGTATTGTTATTCTATATTTTGCTAGGTCTGCCCTGAATACAGATTTACTTTAAGTAACTAACTGGGTAACATCTTAATTCACATAGAGTTTTATTGTTTTTTTTGTTAAAAGGAATATAATACAGTACAAGGAAAACAACAGATAACACTTCAAAAAAGAAGTAGATCACATAGAAAATCGACCCGTAGATATTCACCATAAACATAAAAAGGAAAATGAACAATATGTACTAAGAAAAAAAAAAACAACAAACGTAATAAAACAATTAGTGGAATATACTGTATTGAGCATGGAAGGAGAAAACAGAAAAGTACTCTGAGGCCGGTCACAGGCAACCCCCAAATGTGGAAGCAACCTGAGCCCGACCCCAGAGGAAAACAGGATCCTCCTAGGGAGAGTAAATCCATGCGTATGGTATATATGGCACTGTAGCATAGGGAGGGTCACAATCAATGTGCACCAGAAAAAAAAAGAGGGGGGGATGGGATACAAATAAAAGGGGAAAGACGAATCCAGAGCATTAAGAAATAGACAAGAAATACAGCCTAAAGAGAAAAAGAATAAAGAGGAAAGCATGCGGAAAGCAGCCAGGACTCAAAACAGTCTTCAAAGCATGAGTAGGGAGTGGTCCAAATTCAGATGGCGACGATAATCCAGCCATGGAGACCATATTTTGAGAAATTTAGAATGGGAGTCGTTCAAAATGTCTTAAAGCTTTTCATGCACCATTGCTTGCTTCCAGGCTTTAGCTATGGTTTGATGAGTAGCCAAAAAAATAAAATCAGTCAAGCGTCCACTGTTTTTAGAAAGCTTTGGGACTGACCTATGAAGAAGTGCTCCCCAAGGGTTGCGCACAAAGGTGCAGGACAAAACCGATCGAATTAAGTTATACACCCATATCCAGAGCTTATGAACCTTTGGGCACTCCCTCATTTATGAAAAAGCGACCCGCGGGCCATACAGTCCCAAAAACATAAGGACAAAGCATTTGGAGCAAATTTACCGATTCTATCGGGTGTAAGATGCGAACGAAACATAGTGGTCTTTTTTACAAAAGGGTGAAGAGTTTGGAGAAGACAGGAGAAGTGAACAATCTAGGAAAAAATAGCCGATTTGGAAAAATTCTCCAATTCAGCTCACTTTCCAGTTCGGCGATGTTTTCCTAGATTGTTCCCTTCTCCTGCCTTCTCCAAACTCTTCACCATTTTGTGAATAGACCCCATAATCTTATGTGCATTCTCCTGAGCCAAAATGTTAGGCGAGCAAGTAGCAACTGCCGAACAGATTTTTCCCCATTCAGCCGCATCCAGGGACTCTTTCAAATCAGCCTCCCATTTGCTCATGTATAAAAGTTTAGGTGGAGTAGCTGGAGAGATCAAAGAGGAATAGCATGGAAACAAGACCATTTTTTCACAAGGACATTGGATGTTGAACCATCTAAGAATGAGAGATCAATAACACATTTTGCTATTGTCACAAGACAGACACTTACACCACAGAGATGAGCGTACAACGGAGCATAGAGTTAAGGGGTCGTCATCACCTTTTAGATCTAAAAACAGTGCATCAAGTAGAAGGAAAACAAAACCTTCAAAACCTAAAAAAACCTACATGCTCCGAATGAGTTTAGAGATGTAGTAAGTAGTAATGAGGACATGTGTGACCTTTAAAAAGATAACTAAGCCACTTTGTTAACAGGACTCAACCCAGTCAGCTTTTCATTAAAAAAATATACTGCCAAAAAAACCCCCACAATTTTGGAGTGAGTATGTGTGCAGCTTTTAAACACTTTTGCTAAACACTAAACCCCCTCTATATTTAAAACTAACTAAAAGAAAAATGTAAACAAATGAAAAAAGCACCCCCCCCACACACACAAACAACAAGGGTACACACACACATAAAGGTATATCTGCCAGAAAAAAATACTCTGGGATGTCTCCAAATCTGCTTTAGGAGAGGGCAAAACACACACAATATATACATGGATGTTTTCTGCAATGACTATTAGCATATAACTGGGGATAACACTGTGACAATCTATCCATAGTATGCTTTAACACTTCAAAATAAACTCCGTGGTTGTGTCTTTGACTGCATGTATAAATAGAGATACAGTACATGTTTCAGCTATCAGATCCAGCTTCTATCTGACCCTGTTAAATGGATTTCCACTTTCACAGCAAATTGGGATAACTCCTATTTTATATTTGTTATATTTTTCCTTTTACGTGGAAATGCTCCTTGCAGTTGAAATTGCTTTTACTTGGGTTATGGTTTCTACTTGGCTTCTTAAAGGTTAACATTTCTACTTGCATCTCCTTCTTTGTAATGTTAGGAGGGGTTATAAGGGGCTTAAAGGCTTACAACCCAGGCTTCTGCATTCACATGTTAATGAAGTTAATGAGAGAAACACAGTCCTTAAATGTAATTCCTAAGTCTTTCTATAAGAACAGATCACTGTGAAATTGCTGAGAAAAACATGGATTCAGTCATGTTGTCTTCTGCAACATCACACCAAAAGGTAAAACATTTCAATAAACAATTTTTCAGTATGCTGTGTGAATGGGAACGCAACTGTGGAAATACACTGTAAATATCTACCTAATCTGCTAGACACCTGTACAACACACTGTGGGGTTGATTTACTAACCTCACAAACACGCCACAAACACGCCACAAACACGCCATGCAAAAACACGCCGA
>NW_017306704.1:353613-353931 GCF_000935625.1 Nanorana parkeri
GGACCAAGGGTGGGGGGCGTATCGCAGAACCTGGCCTTGGGGCGGCAGGGAGAGTAAATCCGGCCCTGGGATCTTGGGGCAGGCGCATGCGCAGTTCAGATGTTCGGTCGGGAGACGAGAAGAAACACAAGGTAAGTACATGGAGCAGCGTGCACCCGCACAGACTCCGTGGAACATGAGCTAAGAGGAGGACAGAGGAGACCCACACCCGTGCTGGAGGGACAGCTAAAAACTACAGGAACGAAGACAAAGATCGGATTAAGAGACATAATTTAAGGTAAGCCCTTACTTTAGCACTGTGGGGGGGGGGGGGGGGGG
>NW_017306704.1:354098-400046 GCF_000935625.1 Nanorana parkeri
GGGGGGGGGGCAAAAACAGTACTTACCATAAAATTCTTTTCTTGGAGTTTCATTCAGGCATTGAAATCACTGGACGTAGATAGTTGCATAGTGTCATTGGTAATAGCTGGCAGTTTTCCAGTAATGATTGCTGAATAGTTGGAGTGTGGACAGAAGTCAGATGGTGCTATGCATTTATGAGGGTATATGTGTTATATTGCTGCTTAATGTTCATAGAGTAATTCTAGGGTGAACCTTTACTGTAAAGAATTTAAAATGGATTTTATGGTAAGTACAACAATCCTTTGAGCTTCAGTTGGAAGGTTCAGGTTCGTGAACATCAATCTACTATGAGAGCTTATAAGAGTTACAAGTGAGGCAAAAACCACATCCTTTGAGGATTTAAAAAAAATATCTATGCCTGGAAACTGTGGAGGTGGTTTAGTCCATTGGATTCCTACAGCATGGTCTCACATTTTGATTAGCCAGTTGTAAATTAAAAATATATTAACAACATCTGGAGCAACAGAGTTAGGACAGCACCAGCATCAAAACTGACAAAAGCAAATTGGTAGAACGAACCAAGAGCAACTAGTGGACAAAGAAATCCAATGGACTAAACCAGGCCTTCTTAAACTGTCTCCACTCGTGACCCCTTTTTGGCCGAGGACATTTTTAAGGGACCCCAACGTCGGTCGGTGACTGAACCCTCCAACTCCAGCTAATCTCAAAACATTCTAAAGTCTACAAGTTTTAGTGAAGCCCTCCCTGGCACCTCACACACTTTGCTTGCAAATAGGCTCAGTCCCTGTGGCTACCATGGCCAGTCCATACTCCTTTGTATTGCTGTCCACTATGCGTACAGACCCAGAAATATGAATGAATTCGGGCCCAGCCAGGACTTATTTCAAGAAAAGGATGTACAGAGCCAGGGCATTTACCTTTGTGCGTTACACTTAAAGGAAGAGGGGCACTATAAACGAAATTTTCACTAAAAGTGGCTCAGACCAGCTTAAAGCTCCCCTGATCTTACAAATTATTTTTTTAATTTGCATCTAACTACATCCTTTGGGGATTTAAAAACTAAGGTCTATATCTGGATACTATGGAGGTGGTTTAGTCTATTGGATTTCTGTAGAATAGTCTCACATTTCAAAAACAGGTCAGCTAAGTTGTATTTGACTAGAACTGATATTTGTGCTTGGCGCTAAGCATGCATTTGTGTATATGTGTAACATAGAAACACTAGGCTGTAAGAACCACTGTGACAATAATATGTAGCCCCTATGACCCAGTTGACCCGAGCCGAGCGCATATGCTTTGGCCCGGATGAGCCGTAGTCGCAGCCGAAGCGGGGAGGGCGGTTCTCAGGTTATTTGAGGACACTGGGCTGTCATTAAATGACAGCAACTGGGCGGAGCCAGCAGTGACATCATGGCTGGCTCCGCCCAGTTATTTTCATATGGCCGACCCATATGATGGGAGCCGGCCAAATATCAATAAATAGGAGGAGCCAGCGGTGATAGTGATCTATAAATTTTCTTATATGTGACTTCAATTTTGTTAAATTTGTAAACACTTTTTTTTTACACTAACCTTATTGCTATCACATAGGGGGATAACAAGCCCCCTATGTAATAGCAGATAGGGTGTGACTGGTCCTCTTTATGGAGACATCAGGAGTCTTTCAGACCCCTAATGTCACCTTGTGACCCCAGAGAAGCTGAGAAAGCAGAGATCTGCTTCCCCAGCTTCTTCTCCTGGCTCCAAGAGCCGGAGACTCTAAATAGTGACAGCGGAAAGAGCGGGGAGACCCACCGCGCCGCTCCCGGGCGCCGCACGGGGACAGCGGTTCCCCGGGAAAGTCAACTGCGGCTGCCACGGGGGGAAGGGAGGGCGCCGCACGGTACAAACGACCCGGCGGCTGTATAAACACCGGATCGCTTCTACATTAAAAGCCATCGATGGCTGTTAAAAACAATACCAAGAACAGCAGCCGTGTTCCTGTTTTAACCACTTCTGTGGGCCGCCGTCTATAGACGTATTGCAGCCCGGAAGTGGTAAAATTGATCGCATGTCCCTCGCTAAGGATCTACCCCTGAGAATGAAATGTTGGCCCTCCCTACCCTTTGGGGGTCTACCTCAGGCCTCTGGGTGTCAGGAGGGGGGGGGGGTCGGGCGCTAGAGACACATAGCACAGTAATGCCATTACACAATGGCATTTTTGTAAAAATTAAATAGGCTAATTAGATAAAGTCTGTCCTAACGTATATTAGCCGGGTGTATAACTTCTTAAACCCAATGTTCTGGTTAATGATTGTGTAAATAAAGTGATTTGAAGCAGATCAGAGAGGGACGCTTTAGATGAGGACTTCGTGCATAAGTAAAGATTTCTCTTTAAGCCACACTTTCATATCTAGTTAAATCCTTGTTAAATCTCATACATATAAGCCCTATTGAGCAACTTCATATATTAAATCAAAACTTTTCACAACTTTAAAATGTACAAATTAACAGCACGATTTAAAACCCCGGTGTGACCTCTAATTAAGAAACTAAGATTCTAGATTCAACAACTGCCTGCAATGCTGAAGATCAGCTATTTCTTATTAGCACAGGATAACTGTTTATTTAATGTTCTTCATTTTGCATTTAAAGCTCTTCTCCACTTAATGGAAGTACAGCAATGCATAGGCTGAAAATGACTAGAAATAGAAACGACAAGCCGCACATTAAAGACTACTGGGTCTACGTGTTTACACAAATCCCTTTTTTTAATATGTTTTTCTTGCATCAATTTGCATATTATTAGGTTAATCACATTTTTCTTGGGTTTTAATTCTAGCTTTTCAGATGATTTGAAGAAGAAAGCAAGACCATGGATTGTTCATCAACTGTCACTTAAAATTGGAAACGCACCTCTGAGGACAGCCTTATAAGGGATAAAATGATCAAGTTTTCAAGTAGTCATAAGCAGGCAACAACTAGTGTCTCTTAGCATCAGAGGTATTTACTACTATACAGTTTTACACTTACGGTGAAGATGGTGAAGTAAAATAATGCATTCAAAGAAAATTCCAAAAATAGTCATATTCCACCGATATTGTTAAAATAAACTGTATCTATAGCCCAAACTTTTTTTTTTTTCAATATGTCACAGATCAACATGAAAGCTGATCTGCAACCCTGTGTAGTTATATCACCATATAATCTCACTTACTTTATAACTGCAGCTTGCTCTGATCCAAAGGACAGGGAGGCATAGACATGACCGGATTCCACCTAATGATTTAGATAATGTGGCCAGTCCCTGCCCAGCATTTCAACCAAATTTACTATCTAGCTCTGCTCAGGCCAACACCCATTGCCTGAGCAATAGGTACATTTCTTCTGCTTGTATTGACTATGCTTGTTTGCTGCCTTTTGGCCTGTCCCTGTTTCTGAATATGGCTGTTGACTTTATACCACAATCTGGTTCTAACCCCTGGTCAGCTACAATATGCACAAGTGTGCCCAAGGGCTGCAACCTGGTACACCCTTCAGTAAGATCCATCACTCTTTGCAGGGTGCTCTAGTAAAGATCTAGTATGGTGTACTTAGACTGTATGGCTTGGCACTTTTAAGGGCTCACATGTTCTCCAACATGCATATAGCACAAAGGGTCCACTATCTATTATTAGAGAAGGAAAGTGGTGTAACCTTTATTGCTGTTTGTGTCCACAGTGGTGAGATTCACCCTCTCTATTTGTCCTGGTGACAATTATCACCAAGACTTAAAAATCCCAAATTATTGTCTACTCCTGGGGTCTCAAACTCAATTCACTCGGGGGGCACACATTTTTTTTTCTCCCATGGTGTTCACTTGCCAAATTTCATTCTTCAAAATAAAATTAAACTATATCCGGTATGGTACTACGGACACCAATTCACACACAATAAGGCCCTATTCATATCTGTAAGTTTAGGTGCAATTAACTTGTGTTTTCCTGCAGCATGAATGCCTAATCTGGCGTTTACAAGCGGCACCTGTCACCTATTCAAGTTAATGATCAGGTGACAGCAGCTGCATGTAAACACCTGCACACCGCATATAAAGGTATGTAATATGATTATATGCGGTTTCGAAAACACTCTCCCTGGATGCACAATCGATGCGTCCAAGGAGAGTGATTGATTCCTAACCAAATGTAAACATATCACATACCATGCTGCAAGAAAACGCAAGTTCCCACAAATAAAATAATACACCCCCCTACACACACGCGCACTTACACACACACTCGACAAATACTACCCCTGCACATATAAAATAATACACTCCCCCCTCCCATACACATTAAAAAATACACCCCTGCACATATAATATAATACAACCCCCACATACAAAATAATACAAACCCCCCCCACACCAACATAAAAAATAAAATACAGAGCTCCCTCTCCTGCTAGCCTTTTTGCAGGGAGGAGGCGAAGAGGCATGATCCCTGGTGATCCAGTGGTGATTAGTAAGGTCTCCTTTCGGCCAGCGTTCACTGAAGGATTTCAGAGCGACAGCTGAAAAGATCTGAGTGCCGGCACAGAGAAGCAGCTAGGCGGTCTGCATTCAACAGAGATGCAGACCGTGTAGCTGCTCCAAAGACCACTGATCTACTCTATCTAAAACAAACAAAAATAAAACTTAGGTCAGAATACTTACACAATGCAATTTCTATCATGTGTGTGTATAATAAATTGCCAAAGTGTAGCCAGAATTATGCAAATGTGTTTGATCATCTATTCTTAGTTTTTCCATACGGGAGCCTTTGGATTGCATCTGGAAGGAATGTAAGAAAAGTGGGGCTGGTTTCCCTATGGACGTCACTCCAGCATGTAACAGATATGTAGGAGTCGCAAAGATATTCTGACCACAAAAAGAACTTGAAGAAAGCTATACTGTACATACACTTTGAAAACTTCAAACAATATAACTATGGTAAATGGTAATGTAATGTGTTACATGATAGTATTAATAAGTAAATTGCTTTGCAAGGAACACTGATTTTCATGAATCAATAACATTGATGTGATTACGGACTACAGTCTATACACCATGCATTCTTTGGAAGGATGATGTTTACCTGTAGCATATACTTTCTTTCAGAGAATGCCAGATAATAACATCATGCATTTTTCCTCCCTAGGGAATACATTCATGAATTCCAATATTGATGTGGCTACAGAGCAGCTTATTTGAGGATGATATATGCTATGTGATTTAATTAGGGTTGTTTCCCATATTTAGCATCTTTCTATTATTTATTGATAGGGAGTAAATCAATAGCCTGTCTGGTATACAAAAAGTGCATGTGTGTGTTCTATATTTAGATGCAGTGGTACAATATTAGCTAAGAAGACTCAACGTTTCAAATCTGCCGCTTTTAGTTTTCTTAGAATTGCTTACTACTACTTATATTTATACAAATAAAACTGATTTCGAATAGTTAGAAGAAGTCTAATGCTTTTGATATCACTCTCACTGCAGTATTTACTCTAATACTCTCTCCATATGGATTTATCATAATTTACATGTGAGTATTGACTGGTATTTTTCTGGTTTATTGTAGTCACCATTTACTTTGGATGATAATTAATTATACCTGTATACATAGGCAGGCTGAAAAAAGATACATGTTCACTGAGTTCAAACAAACCTATAAAGTATGATCCAATTTTGCTCCAATCATCCTTGATCCCATAGGCAACTAGATACTCAACAATCTAGGGTGTTATTACTGATAAACAATTACATTGTGTGCATTTAGAAATACATCCAGCCTTTTTTTAAGCAAACTACAGAGTTGGGTAGGATTAGCTCTTGTGGAAGTCCATTCCAAATTTACATAGTTACATAGTATTTGAGGTTGAATAAAGACATTAGTCCAATTTACACATCCTACTGTAAAAAAAAAGCCTTTACGTATGCAGAGGTTAAACGTTTTCCTTGCAGACGCAACTGTACTCCTCTGCACTCTCTCCAGTTCTGCAAAATCCTTTTTGCAAAATTAACACAGACTTTGTGTTTTCCATATGGCTTGAACCCAGATTTGAACCAGTAGGGATTGTCCAGGCTATTTTAGGGGAACAGTACAATAACCTTATTTGATCATTACAAACAAGACATGTTTTTATGGGTTAGGGTTTGTGATTCAATAAATTATGGGATAAATCCTATCAGTGGCGTAACTAGAAATCACAGGGCCCCATAGCAAAGATTTGTAGAGGGCCCCCCCAATCCGCATGCCCTTTGGTGCATGAACTACAGCATATATTATTATTATTATTATTATTATTATTATATAATACGAATAAATGCAGTTTGCACTAGATCACTGTCCCTGAACGCAGGATACGTACATCCAGAGACAGTGATCTATTCAAAACTCAATTTAATCAAATCATGCATATTACGTGCGGACTGCCGCTTACAGATATGGCCGTTGTCACCCTGTCATTAACTTCAGTGGGTACAGCAGCCACATCTAAGTGGGACACCTGACATTCCTGTCACAAGAATCTGCATGTTTCTGCTGCAGTAATGCCAGAACGTCATGTGTAACGAGGCCTAATTCTTTAACAGTGCCACCAATAAAGCTGGGAAATTGGGATTTACAAATACACAAGGGGGTTCAAATTATAACTTAAAATACCACTGGGGTTTATCATTTGTAACCCCACTTTCCCTGGCTTCACTGGTGTGGCAGTGTTATTTAAAGTTATAATTACCCTGCCACACCACAGAAGGATTACACAGTGCAATATAACGCACTTTCCCTCATTTCTTTGGTGTGGCAGTGTAAATATAACTAAAAAAAACAGTTACACCAGTGAAGCTTGGAAAAGTGGGGTTACAAAGTGGGTGCAGTGTTGGCGGTGTGGGTGCACAGTATGAGCAGTGTGGATGCAGAGTGGATGGGAGGTGTGGATGCACAGAATTGATGGGCATTATGGGTGAATGCACAAAGTGGGTGGCGGTGTGGGTGGGTGCACAGAGTGAGTGACAGTGTGGGCGGGTACACAGTGTCCTCCCACACTGTCACCCACTCTGTGTACCCGCCCACACTGTCACTCACACTGTCACCCTCTCTGTGTACCCGCCCACACTGTCACCCAATTCAGGTAAAAAATGTGCTGGTAGCGTCAGTCTGCAGCAATTACAATAACAATTATCCCATCCCTTATCTACTGTTGCTGTCAGTGGAGCAGCCCCTCCAAACAGTGGAGGTCATTCATCTTATTTTTTTAAGTTTAAGAAACTTCTCTTTTAATTTTTTATTTTTTTTAAATATTAGATGTTAATAGCTAGTATTAGTTATTCACCATCCAACTGGACTTTTTCTGAAATGTTAAATGATGTTTCAACTCCCATCCAAGCTTCTTCAGTTCTAATGGGAGTCAGGAACATACCCCAGAATTTATAGCCACATGGGTAACTCAGTCACCTTAACTATTAAAGTGACTTTAAACTCTGGAGTTAAATCTTAAAATGCATTCAAGTATCTCAACTATTAATAAAAGTGAAGCTTATTTGTGTATCACTAGGCTGTAGATCCTCAAATCATCTCTGAATTCATGCTGACACTGTCCTTCCTTCTGGAGGGTGGCTCCATGTGTGTGTGTTGTAAAGTAGCCACTACTCCAAGTTTACTCCCGTGATGGACTACAATCTCATGTCCAGTTTACTGTTTTGTATTGAAGTTATAGTCCATCGCAGGAGTGAGTTTGGAACGGTGGCACCTTTACAACACACCGATGCACCATGGGAAACAAAAGTAGCCACCCTCCAGAAGGAAGGACAGTGTCAGCACCAATTCAGAGATGATTTGAGGATCTACAGCCGAGTGATACACAAATAAGATACATTTTTGTTAATAGTTAGGGTATTTAAATGCATTCTTAAGGTTCAACTCCTGAGTTTAGTGTCACTTTATCTTTAATCCTCAGGGAATGTGTCATGGCAGATGTTGATTGCCCAAGAACATAATTGGAGGAGTGAAAGTTTGTGAAACCACCTTGTTCTATTTGCATAATCCAATCAGTTTTGTGTCATGAAGTCACGGGCAGTTATCAGTTAAAGCAAACTTGTCATAGTGGCTGGTACTAGCTTCAGAGTACAGCACACTTCTGCAGCTTTTGCAGCAATGCTTTGACTGTCGAGAAAAATATATATCAAAGCGCTAAAGGTATAACTAATATGAAACTTAGTACAACCAAGTGATATAGTGAAATTAGGTCTAGCCCTAAACCAAGTCTAAACCAAGCCCTAAACCAAGTGATATGTCTTACATAGGATCATAAAATAAAAAATAAAATTAATAATTCAATTGTGCTGTGCAGAAAAACAGAAAATGATTGGGACAATAAAAAATTTCAACCACTGTGTAAAGACATCGAATATATAACAATATATAAACGATCCGTGCAAAAAATATTAAAAAAATTGAAATAAAATGTTCAGCGAAAAATAAACGTAAAAAACGTGTACAAAAGAAGTTGTTAATGATATATATTGATGGTGATATATATTTCGTAGCGGTGGTCCGACAGCCCCTCTTGAAAGAGGGTAGACGCCAGATTTGAAAACAAGGGTTTTAAAAGTTTGTTCCTGAGCTGCTTGTGCTGGCCGGATTTTTTTGCCTGTGTAAGTTACTACCTGTAATAAAGCTAAATGTTTTTGAACGCTACACTATGAGGGTTCTCTCCTTTTTTCATTTTTGAAATATTGCGGGACCACGGCAAGGAGTTTCGTTGACACTGCGCCTGAGACGATCCAGCTTCACTTCTGGGATACAGCCAGCGCTACAAGGGAGAAAAACCAAACACTCACCTTGCAGGGACTGAGAGTAAAAACAACTGGGTCCAAGTTTGAAAGCACGAGTGCAGGCTCAAGTGTCACTAACTAAAAGCCTTCGATCCAACTCCATTTGGTGAGTACCCACCCAAGAGGGGCTGTCGGACCACCGCTACGAAATATATATCACCATCAATATATATCATTAACAACTTCTTTTGTACACATTTTTTACGTTTATTTTTCGCTGAACATTTTATTTCAATTTTTCTAATATTTTTTGCACGGATCGTTTATATATTGTTATATATTCGATGTCTTTACACAGTGGTTGACATTTTTTATTGTCCCAATCATTCTCTGTTTTTCTGCACAGCACAATTGAATTATTAATTTTATTTTTTATTTTATGATCCTATGTAAGACATATCACTTGGTTTAGGGCTAGACCGCCTAAACCCTAATTTCACTATATCACTTGGTTGTACTAAGTTTCATATTAGTTATACCTTTAGCGCTTTGATATATATTTTTCTCGATTGCTGATAGGATTCTTCTATCCCTTTTTTAGAGCTGCTTTTATTATATATTTCCATTTTAGTCTCCTTTCCAGAAGCGCGGATTATCTATTTCTCTTCTTTTCTAATGCTTTGACTGTGCTGAAATTAGAATTTGAACAATGTCAGCCTGCAGGAAGAGAGCCTTGTATGTGATAGGCATCAGCCAACATAACAGGTTCCCTTTAACCATAAATCATTTGACGCAACAATTTCTAAGATATTAATTACAATTACATAATCTGGCTACATATCACATACATAATGAATGTGGACAATGAGATAATAGAGTTAGTGTATCATCGTATCTACTGCAAATTAATTTATTTACTCAACATTATTCAATAAAGAGAGCATTAACAGTATACAGAGTATCAGGTTTTTTTTTTTTAAGTAGGTCTAGCCAGACTTTTATGACCTGAAACCCGTAGATGTATGTGAACTCAGCGAGCAGGTCACCACGGCAACCAAATTAAATGAAGATTCACATTACCATAAACCCTTTGAGCAATTACATTTACAATTCGTACTGTAGAATTAAATACATTTTGTTTAAGGAGGAAAAACAAAGCTACCGCAAAAATCTTTCTTCTCTAATGCTGAGAAAATTTACTGAACATCAAAAGGAATACTTAAAATGCAAAAAAATAAAAATCCTCGAAGTCTGCAATAAAGTATAAAACAACACCAACCATAGGATTTATTTCTGGGAAAGAAGGAACATTTCATAGAGTTTATATAAAATTGATGGTACAATGCCAAGATAAATGTGTGTTTTTGCCGGTCCCTGGGTATTTTATTTACTAATAATGTCACAATATCTTAGGAGACATAACATTTTGCAGAACATAGAAGACTCTTGTAGACATCTGATGATATTGAAAACTAAAAAAAGATCATTGTACACTTTAATCTATTCCTATAGATAGAACCTTTGACATTTTCCAAGTGTAGGCTAGAGCCAAGGGTTAGACCAAGAATAAACTGATTTCTTGATATTTTTTCTTGATATTCTGTATAGCTCCTGCAGGATATGAACTCCTAATTAAATGCAGTGCATGCTATGAGGAAGATCTTTCATTTTTATGTCCCACTGTAAGATCTGAAGTGTTGTATTTGCTTTAGCTTAACTTTTATGATGTCTTGTGGTCTTATGGAAAAATGTAAAAATACTTTTATGAATGAGAACTCCATTGTTTAAATGACCTCATACTACAGAGCTTTAGGCTAATGTACCATTTTCATATTAATTACATTTCTATGGATGCTGTACCATAATAACCAGTGCCTATATTCTATTTTGGCAGTACAACTAGTCCATGATTGTTTTTTACATACCCAGGACAAGACTTAGGGGTCTATTCACTAAGCTGCCAAAGGCAGCCGAGTGAATAACCGACCCGAAGTGAAGTGAGCCGAACGCTGTTCGGCTATTCACTTCAGGTTTGTACGGCTGACTTCAGCCGTATATCGGCTGAAATCAGCCATACATTGGGTGGCTTCGTGTGGCTTCGGGTCGGCCGAACATGCTGAGCAGATGGAGTTCGACTCAGCTGATCCAACATCTGGATCGGCTGAGCCGAACCTCCAGCAGGCTACTCGCTGCTGTTCGGCATATTCTCATAGATGCCGAACAGCAGTGAGTAAATAGCCGAATGTCGCAGAGCGGCATTTGGCTCAGCTATTCTGCTCGGTAACTCTGTGGTACCGAGCAGAATAGAAAAATAGTTTAAAAAGTAGAAAAAAAATAGAAAACGATTGGGCGGAGCTAGCAGTGACAGCTTGCTCCGGCCAACTGTTTTCTAGTAGCCGGGCGGTTCTGCTGCCGTCAAAATAATAAATAAAAAAAAAACACCATAGAAATGCATAGCTAGATTCCTATTGGCTATTTCACTTTGCAATAGCCAATAGCAAACTAGCCCTTGCACCCGCCCTCTGCTGCTGTCAATCACCAGAGGGGGACCTGATGGAAAACTGCAGGTCCCTGTTTTATTACCTGTGGATCCTGCCACTGGATCTGTTATTAATCCATTTACTTGTTACATTTCCATATAACACTGGTGGAGGTGCTTACAATGATCTCTATTTATTCATTTGGCTTAAACCCTTTCTCTAAAAGAAAAACAAAATGCTGCTGTCACTGCTTATCCAGGTCACGTGTTTTACCTTTGTGAACTGAGCCTATTATCACAATATTCTAAACCAGGTTAGGACCAATAAAACTGGAAATGATCTATTTAAGGGGTCATGTCCACAGGCATTGTTTTCCTGCATTTGATGTTAGTTCAGAAAAATCCCATTAACTTAAAGCTGAACTTCAGGCACAAAAACCTTCACCTAAATATATTTCTAAATAGTCACAAGGGATATAAATCAGCCATAATACATTAGTAAATGTCCTCCTGTGACCCTATAGAGAACTACGGCCAAAAAAGGTTTGACCATAGTTCTCTTTTAATGGCTGGAAATCCTGCCATGAAGGCCCAAGTTCAGGCATTTCATGTGACAACTATGTTTTCAGCTTTGCTCCTGCATTGTCATATTAGTCACTGTTGAAGTCTACAAGCAGCTGCCAACACACAATATACAGACATGGTCCACCACTGTCACTTTCATGAATCAGGTCAAGAGCAACGAGTTCTACTCAACTTGGAGAGAGTACATATAGACAGGAATTGGTTGACAGAAACTGGAGGAAATCAGCAGCAATAAGATGACAAAAAAGGAAGATAAAATGTGAACACAAAAGTTTTATGGGAAACATTTTTTTATTTTTTTTAAAATCGCTGATTTAACAAAACAAGTGGTATCCAGTTTGGGTTTAGTTATACTTCAACATCCGTCAACTCCTTTCCATAGGTAGAGGATATGCAGATCTGTCTGTTCAACCTGAAAACCAATCCTAACACATTGCAACCCAGCAAGAGCACATATCCCAAAAAACTGGATATGATATGGGCCTTGTTACAGCTATATGCCCAAGGCTACCATTGTCTTAATAATCTATCTGATCAAACACATTCTCTAACAGTAGTGCTGAAAAAAATCTCACTCTGCAATCTATTGATTTACTTGTCAGAAGATTGCTCCTGGCTATGTGCACTGTAGGTCTTTGGAGACAAACAGCCCACTTGTAAGTCCTTAGACTGTAGCAGTTCATATGAGAAAACATATCAATATAAGGATAAGCCCTTTCACAAGCCATACGGTTTATCAATTTGAATGAAACGGTCACAACATTCAAGGTTGTCATAGAATGGCTTATACTGTGTGAGCTGAGAATACGGAAAGGAAAAAAAAAAAAAAAAGCAGTCACATGACCAAAGATCACTTTCAGCAAGACAATAACTGACACAGATGAGAGGATTTATGAAGGTGAAAAGGGCAAAGACAACCGATTACACATCCCGCCAATCTATTCCATTCCCTAATTGCTTTATGACTTGACCATTACAATTGTGTTATTCCTCCATGGCAATCTCACACTGCAGTGAATGTGCATTATATTTTATCATTATCCAGATCTGTTCTCCTGCAGTAGATATATGCATAGCAAATTGTCAATAACGTTCTACTCCTTTTTTTCTTGGTCTTGATTTTATTTGTGTATTCAGTCTGAAACCCCAGCCAATTAGGGTCAACACACGTCAATCAGTGGTGTTGTTTGACAGAATAATGATGTGTAGATGATCCTTCCAGAAATCGGGTTTTCATTGAGACCCTAACTATAGCAATAAACAAAATATACATTTATTCACATAAGGAAATGGGAATTATTTATAGCAAAGCAATCATTTCTTTTTTGCAGAAAGAAAATGAACAATAAGTGAGGCTAAGAAGTATAACAAACCACACAACAGCTTATGTTGGTATTTTGAAATAATATTAACAAATGTATAAGGCAGTACCAAGAGTTATGTACTTTTTTAATAAGAACAAACTTTAGAACAGTGTGTGACTGTACAGTGTAGAGTAGCTTTCATTCAACAATTCTCTTTCTGTGACTTTAGGTGGACATTGTGATATGCTTATTTTTAGTATTATTTGGAATTTGATAGACCCTGTTTATAGTGTGTTTATCAAGGAACAATTACTGGTATGTTGTTTGTAAGTATACTTAAATCAGACTATTTTATCAAGTATATAATCGTGATGTATTTTATTATACTAAATCACTAAAATAAGTTATTTTAGTAGACTGCCATTAACTCCTTCTCACCTGCAATCTGTATATAAACGGCCCCCAGCATGATACCTGTGCTCTTTTGAGAGCCAGCAGCCAACATTTTGCATGGCTGCTGGCTCTCAGTCTTGGCTGTCACTGACAGCTTGAGCCAACCACCACTGATAATCAGGAGCCAATCAAAGTGGCTTCCTGATCATGTGATCACTATATAAGTTAGTCACTGATTTTAGCAATAGACTGCTCTGCTCTATCACTGGGTCAAGTAACTCATTACTCTCCCTAAGTTAAACTTCAAGTTGGCTGTATTCATGTATAAATCCTTGAATTCTTTTTTATCAAGTCTCCCTCAATACCATTTGTCCTGGACTATCCTTGCCTAAAAACACAACCCATACATAGGTGATTTCAATACTGTAGTGGACCTGATTCAGGACTGTTTGTGCACCACGCCAGGGGGAGTCCCCTGTCTTAATACAATGCTCCCGAAAATCAGTATGATGGAAGTTTTGAGATGGAGGCACCCAGACACACCAGCTTTCTCCTGTCATTCAGAGTGCTGCTGGGTAGTATAGAGGTATTTCTGATCTCCCTTATTGGTAACTTTTGGTAACATAACCCCTCTTTCAAGGTGTGGAGAATGGGCTCCAGGTAGGTAGAGGACTCTTTGGTTCACAGAGAATGACTACAAGGCATATGTACCTTTTGGGAGAAAGCTGCATTCCACACAATGAAAAATGGAAATTTTTCAAAGTGCTTCTCAGGGAACCATTTATGTAGTTCATTGGTTTTCTTTGCCATAATCATAGAAAAAGACTATTACGTTTGGAAAAAAACTGTCTGTTTCAGAGAAATTGTACATTATATCTCCCAATGTGGAAAATGACTCCACTTTCCAACAGCAATCACAAAAATACAGCTCTATTGGATTGCTCTCACGAAAACTCCTGTATCAAGGCCAAAATATTTTTGTATTTGGGGATACAAATAGTAAATTATTTGGCCCATACTGACCATGTCCACTGTATTATATTCCATAAATCTAAAACACTGCTGGGAATGTGAAATATTCTCTGCAGGCTATAAAACAAATACAATTCTTTGAATTTTACTCTGACATAACTTTTTGCCTAAAAACAAACCTCCAGGAATTGATGGTTATCCACCCTAATGGTACAAAATCTTTCAGAAAATCCTTTCCTCCCCTAATTACAAACTTTCCCTTCTGACTATTATAGTACCTTTTTAATGGGAAGACATAGTAGAATGAACCGTCTATAATTAAACATAGAGGAGACATTCCTTCCAGATCTCTCTGGTGAGGCCTTGGAGGAGGCTATGGAACACCTTTTGTCCACAGTCTACAGACAAATTATTTCCGATTAGATACTTTCATCGCACATATTACACTTCGGTCAGATTATTCAAAATAGTGAAGATGCCCACCGATTTATCAAGGACAACATGACAGTCAAGCTTTTGGCATTTTAGAAGGCGAGGTCAGAAATGGCAGCCTACATATTCACAGTACAAGTTTGCATTGATCATATCTGAAAGAAGCTTCCCTTACTCTACATAGAGATGCTGTTCAATTCATTGTATTGTTTATTAGATTTTAATCTATTACCCAGAATAATAAAGCTATCATAGCATTGCCAGAATCCATAAGAACAATTCCACTGGTAGCCATGATAAAGATTTAATAAGGATCTGTAATTAAATTTATACCGCAGTGATACTGTCTACGTATTCTGTTTCTGTTATTCCAGCAATATGTTTCCTTGCCAGACATCATAATGCTTTATTCAGCACATTTAAGGAAAAAAGTACTTTGGTAATATAGTTAATGCTTTAAAGTGCATTGGCAGTTTCTGTGAATGCTTTTAACTAGACCAATATAAATTGATATGCAAACATTGCTGCCAACTCTCTAACTTCTATTGCAGGGCAACTTAATCCAATATAGTGTTTTCAACTTTTGATATGAAGCTTATAGAACTAAAACATATAGCTGTAAAGATAATAGGAAACAAGGAACTATCTGTAATTGTTGGCCCTGCAATGGGCAGAAATCAACACTGCCCTCACTGTGCTATTGTCTGATGTAGTGCTTAACTTCAATCCATTTAAGTGAGTATGTGCTGTAAATGTAGTTTTCTGCCCCCACATCCACTGTCAGTAATGGCTAAATAAATTATATGAACAAACAGCTGAGTGATGCACAAAAGAGCCACATTTTTGTTAATCTGTAAGGTACTTAAATGCATTTTTAAAGTTTAACTCCTGCGTTTAGTGTCACTTTAACATTGAGCACCTGATACCACCATCTCCAGCAAAGGTGAAGGTGCAACTGCAGAGAACCTATAAATACAGGCCTTATGTAGTTAAAAGATTACTCATAGAACTACAGTAACTGGAAGTCCGCATTCAGTTCAGTAGTCCAGAACATCAGCATCCAACCTATGCAAGAACTGGATCAGATGGTTAGGCCTGTGTTCTATCAAAGTGTGTAACTATGTTAGAATGTGTGACCGGTCACGTGGTCACACATTTTAACGTAATCCTTCCCAGTTTTTCGGTGGTGGAATGTGTGACCACCCATTGGGTCAAGTATTCCAACACTTTTTCAGCTGTTCCAGGGCAGATCGGCATTGGAGATCGTATGTGCAGGAGAACCGATCTGTCCTGTAACAGATGATTGGTCCGGAAATGTCACTTCTATCTGACTTTGTGGAATGTGAGATTGCACTCACAAAGTCGGACAGAAGTGAAATTTCCTGACCAATCAGCTGTTCCAGGGCAGATCGGTTCTCCTGCACATAGATCTGCGATGCTGATCTGCCCTGGAACAGCTGACAAAGCATTGGAATACTTGACCTAATGAGTGGTCACACATTCCACCGCCGAAAAACTGGGTGGGATTACATTAAAATGTGTGACTATATGACCGGTCAACAATACGAAATCACCTGCACTCCATACAGCATACAGACCTTGGATGAAAGGTTGGTGCTTGAAGTGACAACACGGATGGCGCCGTGTCAGAAACAGTCCATAATAAAAGTCGTCACTATGTCGCCCAGAAGAAGGGACCCTACGTGGCCCCGCAACATTGGCTGTATGTGATAATTTAATAAAAAGTGCTTTACTTCCTGCACACATCATCGAGTGCTGGTGACTTCTAATATGGACCACGTGACCGGTCACACATTCCACCGCTGTAAAACTGGGTGGGATTACGTTAAGATGTGTGACCACGTCACCGGTCACACATTTTAATGTAGTCACAAACTTTGATAGAACACCTGCAGTCATCAGACTGTGATAAGAGGCCTAAAATGTTCACATCAATGAACAAGAAAAGGGCCTTAACTTTGCATTGGAGAGAGTTCCAGGAACTAATCACCGTCTTGAACTTACCAGGTCTTCCAATATAGGAAAACTTTCCATGCAAAGTGCAAATTCCCTTGTAAAGTACACAACCTATTTGCCTTTAGTAAATGAACCCCATTGTCTCCATTAGCAATATGGGAGTTACCCTCACCTCCAGTAGCAACAGCAAACAGGACTCAAACTCTGACTGGCTCATATATAATCTCATGTGTCCTATGGAGTTCTCTTTGCTTCTCGGCCTTTTGGCTAAGATCAAGTGTAGTATCTGTTCTTATCAGTTGTCGGGAACTGAAAGTCCGCTGTCGCCTATGAGGGGTGGATGGACGGACCGGTAGGTTCCTGGCGTAATTGGTAGGGAGCCGGATGAGGTTCCAGGCCCCGGAGCTTTCGACCCTAGTTAATGGGTGGGCTCCACGGGGAGGGATCTCTGAAGGTGAACTATCTCCTGATGGGAATGGATCCGAAACTTGATCAAGGCTAGAGGGTTCGGGGGCGGCAGAAGCCCGTGGTGTTGTGCCCCCTGGGGGTGGCGTCCCAGGGGTGCTCAGGAAGTCACTTGGGTATGGGACCCCACTTTGACTCACTGATCACTCGGTCACACACCACATTGCCAATTTCTGCACAACGCCTCTTGGACAGGCCTTATGGCTAGTCCGGGGCAATTTTTTTGCACTCGGCCCCTAAGGCCTGTCAGCGTGGTGCACTGGCACTTTATTATTTATGCACTCTATGCACGTTTGCACGATTGGCTTTTTTTTAAAGCATTGACCCACAGATGCTGAAGGTGCAGGTCTCTTCGGGGCCTATTCCTGATGCTGGGAGGAGATTCTGTGCCTCCTACGGGGTTCTCTGTCTCCTCCCACCCAGGAGGGGGGTTTCTCTTCGGGAGATCCCCCCTGCCTAGTACTCTGTGGGACCTGTTTCGGCAGGTCCCCGACGGAAACGGAACACCGGCCTTCGGGTTGGTGTTCCGACAGTCTCAACCCCTGTCAGGAGCCTTGCGCCCCGGGGGGTCGGGAAAGTAGGTCCCTTCTTTGGAAGGACCAAGCACCCTTGTGCACGTTTTTGTGTGCTGTGATTTCACGGTTCACTTTTTTTGTTCACAGGGGGAAGTTTGTTTTGATGCACGTCCACGGGCTAAAAAAAAAAAAGGGATGGAGTTCTCTTTGCTTAACACAGTGGAGAAAACTCAGCCATTGGAGGAGAGGTTGGTCACATGACTTTGATATATTACAAGACTGGGCACTGCTCTCAGCTTTTTCCCCCTTTACATTCATTTCTATGGCATTCTGCTGGCTTTGTAGCTCCAAACTTAGCTGAGTGTTGAGCAGTTTTAACGCACGCCACTGTATGAATTTTTTTGTCATTGTTATTGTCATACTGCTGCTTTTTAATTGGACCCGTAGAGTAAAAATAGATGTGCTGCTATAACCACCAATTGAAAAATAATTTGAGAGTTTAAAACTACTTTGAATATCATTTAAATATATTATGTTTTGCTTTGTAGATATCTATACCTGTGGTGTCTCTTTTATCACTTGACAATAAAATATTTAATTTAGCAAAACGAACCCAATGGAATCCTCACTCATACACCTGTATAATTTTGTGTCTTTCTATTTTCATCATAAAAACATTCATAACAATTGTCAAATAATATTATGTTTTGGTTGGAGGAAAAAACACATTGAATTAGAAATTGCTACAGAGACTGAAGTAAAGAAGTTCACTTGGCTCATCCATAACAATTTTAGAAAATGTGAACTCCAGGGCTGCCTTTAATATTGTGCTGAATTAGAGAACCATTAAAATGCTTCTCGGGGTGCACAAGAAGACTGTAAGCGATCATTATAACGGATAATAATCTGTCTTTGTACACAGCTGCTTACCCTGCTTTGTGTCAGTTGTGTGTCACTGGATCTGTGATTGCCATCTACTTCCTTCATTACTAATTATTTGCCGGCATATCAGGTGCTTTTGTTTAGCACACATGCTAACACCACTTACATGAACTAATGAACTTTGCAGAAATTAGATTTCGGCATGATGACATTCAATAAATGGCAAGGGCAAGCTTTTTGGTTTCCAGGTGTGAAGAAGTAAATATATAAAATGAACGCTTCGTAGCTTCAGAGATCTATATATAGTATCTGGTTTTCGCACTTTTGGTGACTGTAGCAGCTGTGATGCTTTAATAGGCTGGATGCATGAAAGCCTGGTAGGCTGCACAGTATTCCCACTTATAATTATCACTTAAAGCTGAACTCCTGGCACATTAAAAAACACCAATTAATGCAATTAGGTATTTATTAAAACATTAGAAGAACTCAAAAAAGAAGACATTTTTAAAGTTTTTTAAAGAAGAAATAAAAAATGTACCCTTGCAGTTTGGCTACTCCCACACTGCAAGGGTTACGTGATTGTTTTATCCAGGAGGCTCAAATAAGGCAGCTTTGGTTTTGTGGTGGCCGCCACTTACCCTCTGCTCCAGCTATGGAATGTCCCTCGGCATGTTCACGTATTTTGCAAGTCAATGGTCCTGCTTTAGATGTGATGACATCAGCGGTTGTTGGACCACCAGAGAAAAAGGGACTGCACTGATCAGTCTAGCAGCCCGGAAGGAGCCAGCCGGACCAAAGATCAGGTAAGTACATCTGCTTTATTAGAGTCCCTAGACAAAATGAGTACTTTACCCTTGCAGTCCTGGGGTAGCTCCACTCATGGGTAGGATTTTGATTTTCCCAGAGTTCTCCATTAACCTTTTTGCTGCCAGCGCTGTATGCTTTATGGTGCTGGCAGCAGGTTATTGTAAATGGACTCTGTTTACCTGTGTAAAGCTGACTGTCAGCTTTACACTGGAAGTGATTCTGGCGGCTACTCCAATCACTTCCACGGGCTAGAAAAGTGTACCCTTCTGCCTGACATCCCCTGCCTTGCTTCCTGGGCTCCTCTGCCCCTCCTGCGGGCCTTTTACCAGCATCATGGGTGTTGGCAGGAAGCGGGGAGAGAGACTGGGAAATATCTATTTGCCAATCTCTTCCCCGCTAAATGGAGCTGGATTTCAACACTGATTCCATCACTTCTGGGTCCTCAGGTGTCATTGTCTGGCTAGTGCTTGAATAATTTATTTGAAGTGGAAAGGTGACACTAGGGGTCTAATAGGCCAGAGTGAGAGCAATAAATATAGGGCCAATATTCATGGTTAACTCTAAACTGATGACCTGTACAGACTTTTAAAGCACTGCCTATGGACAATTTGGGGTACCGTATTTTGTCGCTGTTTCACAGGTGCACGCAATTTTTAAGCTAGTCATGTTGGGTATCTATTTACTCGGCACAACCTCATCTTTTATATTTAAAAAAAAATAGGGTTTGATAAAGAGTTGCTCTAATATCATGTGACCTAAAACATTTGGAAACACCATTTAATTCTAAAGTCTGTACTCAAGAAATATATATAAGCAGCAGTACATAGATCAGGAGATTGAGGGGCAACACTCTGAGCTGAGCCAATAAAGCTTTGCTGAATGCACATGTGATGACTGGAAACAAAGGAGAAGAAACTACCTCATATCTAGAAAGGGGACCAAGACAACACGAATTATAAACCTTTTGGCAGATAATAGAGTTCCTAGATATTTTAGCAGTGTATTTAGTAGCTTGCTTTGAGTTAAAATGTACACATGGCCAACACTTTTTTTTTTAAGTTTTGGATACATTAGAAAAGGTTTCTACCCTGTCAGTATACTTTTTGTCCGTGTCTTGTTGTTGGGGGGGTTCCCTTTCCTTCCTGTTCTTGAGATGCAACAGGAAGTGAGCATAAATCACTACAAAATAAGGGGGAAATACACATGAAGAGCCCGTTCACACATATAGCTGTGACCTACGTATTACCACACCAGCTCAACCCAGGACTCCAGTGTCCCATTCACAGCCCAAATGGTTGTGATGCGGTGTGAGCTGCACTGCAGTAAAATGCAAACATGCTGCTTTTTAACACAGAGCACGGAAGCTCAGTGCAACATGCTGTCCTGTGAGGAGATGAATGGAGTACACATTCTGCACTTCACATTAAGGTAAAAAAAAATGTAAATAGTGACAGCTCCAGAAGTGTGCGATACAATGCACTAGCTTGCAACATGAACAGTGAACAGGCCTGTAGACAGCTGTCACAGACACAGAGGTCTCCCTTGAAATATTGAACTTATCCTTTTGTTATGCTGACAGCTGTAACATTTTGGATGTTCCATAACTTTCTGTCTCAGAAATTGTGACCATTGTCACTAACAGCTTAGAAGCACCTGCTGTGTTTTTACATTAGGGGGCTGGTAGGTTGCCAAGATTTTTCACTTCACAGAAGGTAAAGGTAAAAAAGTTGTAATTTCAGTGCCTTTGTTGGGAACTTTGGTGAATTTCTCCACAGTGCTTATAGCTACTGAGATGAGTGAGGGCTTGTTTTCAAGTTCTTTTCACAATATGTAAATACTTTAGTACATAGTCCGCTGACTGGCGGAACGGATGGGGAGGGGGCGGGTACAGCTGGCTCTGCCTCTACATAGGCAAAGCCAGCTGTCACTCAGGCAGCTGGGCGGATCCAGACATAATTGTCGGGATCCGCTTCAGCTGCGGCGTCTCAGTATACCTCGAGCTGTAGCTTGCGGTATACTGAGATTAGGGTGACGGGAGGACGCTAGTTTGTGTCCTCCCGTTACCCTAAGGAGAACTATGGGAAAAAGCCCTAACCCCATAGTTCTCCTTTAAGCGCTTAGCTACAAATTAACTGCTTTGCAAGAAAAGAGCTTAAAGTGTTAATATATTGGTTTCAGTAGACTAGATTTTCCTAATTATTTGCTTAATTTGCTTTGTAACTAAAGCTCCATACCAGCCAACACACATATCGCTGCAGGTACACTGCTGCATTATCCCCAGTGGTTAACAGAAGCTGATTTAGCATTACTAATAATGCATTAAAATGTAAACTAACATTGTGAAAGTAATGCTAAATGTGATTTAAAAATATCTCTTCCTAATGTAATGTGTTGTCTGAAAAACTGAGCCAGCACATTGCAGTTATCATCAATCTGTTCTGTAGCATTTTTGTTATATCACAGAAGTAAGAGAACAAAATGTAATTCTCAGAGTCAGCACGATAACAAGTCTGGTTTATCTATTGGCATCAAACCCAAAAACCTTCCTGCACTACACAATCACATGTTCCTGGATTGGTATGTCTGTTAGTATATATTGCTGAGGCATAGGACATAAGAAGCTATCCAAATTTGCTGAAAGGAAGCAGCCATAATGCAGAACATTCTTTAAACTATAGTATACCTGCAGGATAAAACCAGAAACATGGAAAGAAAAACTTTGGAGCAATGTTTCACTTGTTCTCTACATATGGCAATTCTCATCTTATTGTTGATAATTAAGTAGACCCTGTCACTAGTGTTGGGCTTGATGTTCGAGTCGACCAAGAGTTCGACTCGAACATCGCTAGTCAGAGCGTTCGGCGGGCAGGGCGTTTGGCGGTGCGCAGTGCCTTGTGAAGCTCTGATTGGCTAAAGCCTTGCACCTGACCACAGGTCAGGTGCAAGACTTTGCCCAATCATGACACAGTGCACTGAAGAGCCATGATTGGACAAAGTCATGATGACTTTGCCCAATCATGGCTCACCTGTCAGGTGCCGTACAACGATAAACAGTTGGGCTCTGCTCAATTGTTTATATTTTGCTATATCTATCAGAATGCAATTCTGCAACGGGAGTTCGTAGCAAGCGGACGTGTTGGCGGGCGTAGGATTTAAAAAAAATTACTGCTATTTATTTTTTCTTGTTTATTTTGTATTTCGTTGAGTCGTCGTTGTTGTGGACAACGCCGGACGTCGTGATTGAACCCTGGATTACGTCGGTAGATCCATTTTTTTTGAAGGGAGGGTTTACAATAAAGGAATTGTCAGAATCCCTTGGTTGCGTTTTTATTTCAATTAAAAAAAATTTAAACTTAATTTAACTCTTTTACCCCTTAGTCATTCACAAGGGAGAGGGACGCATCTGGGTGCCCCTTTATTATAGGGATAACCTGATGTGAATAAGCCCCCACCAACACCACTAACGCCCCAGTGCTTGTGGGGTAGAGGCCCTTGTGCCCATTGGCACAGGGACAAGGTGCTTTTCCAGGGGTGACCATGGAAAAGCACCCTCCCAGTGCCGAGGGCAAGTGGCCTGGTATGGCCTCCATGTGACAATCAAGGATACTTGGACAGCCAATGGCCAAGCACCAGCGCTGTCTTGTATAAAGGGGAGTGAGTTACATGATTCCCATACGTGTAACAACCAGGCATTAGTCTTCCTTCGTTCCCCCCTCTCGCAGGGCAGCAAAAGAAGGGTGAACTTGTGCAGCTGGTGTGCTACCATTAAAGTGAACCTGTTGCTTTGCCCCTCATAGACAAAGCATAGGCTTTAAGACAAGAGTTTATCTTATTAATAGGAAATTGATTTTACTGTGCTGCAATTGATGTAACTGCTAATAAGATTTTAATTGTCCATGTAACTCTAGCCTATGATTGATACCATAGTCTACAGAAGGCAGTAAACTGTGCAGTAAAGCATCCTAATAATGGCTAGTGCTTTCATTTTGATTAATGTTTATATATCATAAGCTATACAAAATGTTTTGTATAAACATATTGTACATATCTTTACAGTAAATCAGTTTTTACTGTATTATATTAGTGATGCATATCTATTATATACACAGTAGTTATATAATATTTTTCTAGCATCAGCTTTTTAGCATCATGTTTTATTTTCCAGTAATAATTTTCTATTCCTTGCATGTGTAGTCACTCACTGCACATTATGTACTTTCTGACCATTGCTCTGGTTTTATCCGCTCTACTCTGTTCTCATGTATTATTTATTCAACATTAGCAATGCTCACAACATCTCACAGGGTTAAAAGAAACTCATAAGAACACTGGTGCTTGGTGCTATTTGTTTGTGAATATAGAGGAAAAGTTTGTATAGCTTCCTGTGCTTACTGTATCTTAACACCTTAAAATCAAAGGTGTTTTGGGAGAGCTGTGGGAGGGACCTAGTATCTGTGATATTTACCGATCCTCTATGTGAAGAGCAAACACTGGAAGGATCAGCTGATCACTCCAATGTTTGAAAACAACTGGGGACACATAGTCTCCAATTATGAAATAACAGGAAGTACTTTACATCACTTCCTGTTCACTTCCTGTTCATTTATAAGTTTCTCAATGGGGAGAAGCACTCACTACAGAGGCTTCCTATACATTCAGAAACTGGTTGATAGTAAAATATTTTACTATCACCAGTTCCTGAATGTATAGGAAGCCTCTGTGCTGAGTGCTTTCCGTTCATTTAGGGTTCCCAATAGAGGCTGCAGAAAAAGATATTGAGGACTCTGTGTCCTCTGTTTGGGCCCCTGATATTTTCCTAAAGCGATAATTATAATAATACAAAACTAAAACACAACCCCCCCCCCCACACACACACACAGATAACATTCACATGCAACAGTGTGCACCATGTTGTGGTGTACGCCATGCACATGCGCTGTGGTGCTTTGTTAGAATGCATCGCATTGCTTGATTTTGTACAGTTTTGCGTACTTCATCTTATTACCATTTCGCAAAAAGGCGCAGTTTAACATTTACAAATATTTATTTATTAACGCAATACAGTTTTATATTTTCGACTTAGGCGGAAAAGTATTTTTTTGTGCACTGAGTTTAGTACACTTTTATTAATCTAATTGTGTATTTTTAATGGTTTAATATTGATTTGACAAACATTTGCACAGGACCTACAAAATTAGTAGCCCCATCTTTTTATTCTACAGGTGCTTTCAGAAAATATATGGTTTGGGGGGGTCTTTAACAAACGCTACCAACGCAACAATAGAAAATCAAAACAATGGGAAAAATTGCAAAAATGGTGTGGCCAGCTGAGGTTAAAAGCATTCCAGAGGGCTTGGAAGTGAAAGAGTTCATATATAATCTAAATCTAAACAATCTAAACAATGCACCTAGGCAGGACACCACAGGACACATCCATTTTAGTGCACTACAGTACTATATGCACATTGTGGTATACAGGGTTGTAACAATTATGCATATTTGTTAAAATATGCATTGGTAACCCATTCAAAGTAAATGGACTGCATTAACGCAATGCATGTTAATGTATAAACTGTAATGCACTGCAGTCACACCCCATTTGCTTATACCAACTTTCCATTTGCTCCCCCTCTGCTTCATTCACCTGTAAGAATAAAAAAGAATAGCCCTGCTCCAATGTTAATGCGAAAGTTTGTAACTCGATCTATTCCAATCCAAGGAGCATTTTTTTTTCAAAAACATTTTATTGTGTTGACAAATTCAAGGAACGTTTACAACATGGTTTGCAAAAGGAGCATTTTTATACATATTTGTATATCCAAGTCTTTGGGATACATACAGTAGTTTGGTAAGATCTCTTCCCTGCAGGGCACTTAACCACACACTCAACCACACATTTTTTTAAAAATGTTTTGCCCAGACTTACTTTTAACAATAAACTGGACTGTGCACTACGCCACTGTACTGCACACTATAAAACTATGAGCTAGAATCTGATTGGCCATTTTAGATGTATTCAATCTGTCAAATCAGTTTCCCCAAGATCCATTACACTTCGGAGTTGGAAGGGGGCCGCATTACATTGCTGAGACAAATTAAGCATAGAAAATTTGATTATAATACAGTATTGTATCATTAAGAGTTGGTGTGGTTGCAGTTGACGACTAATCCACTGTAAAGTTTATATGCGCAAGAGGAATTTTTGGGGTCTTGGCATTGTTAACTCACAGCTCAGAGAGGTCGTCAGGGGGCCCCCCATCATATTTTTGCTATGGGGCCCCACTATCTGTAGTTACGGCCCTGCTTGCATCTTTATTGGACATAATTCTATTGTAAAGCTTGAGTACTGTGTTTACACCTCATCTCATAACACAGGAGTATGGTTACTCAGGGTCATCTTATTCTTTAGATCCTGATACTTATCACCATTGGATGGTCATTGTGCTTAGAACTTCTTCTTAGAAGGGATCTTTTACAGGCATCTCAACTCTCCCGGATGTTCCAGGAGTCTCCCGCTATCAGATAGCGGCTCCCGACACCCGGGAGAGAAACATTTTCTCCCAGAAAGGTTTACTCTGCTCTATCTAACAGAGTAAACCTTTCCCTGCTATCTGGTTTGTTTGTTTTTTACATCGGAGCCGCCGGCCACCATCAGTCAGAGACAATAAAAAAACAACAACAACAGCATAGGAATGAATAGCTAGGCTCCTATTGGCTATTTCAATTTGTAATAGCCAATAGCAGACTAGCTATTGCACCCCCCCTCCCCCCCCACTGCTGCTGTCAATCAGCAGAGGTGGACCTAAAGTTCTCCATCATGTCCTCCTCTGCTGATTGACAGCAGCAGTGGGCGGGTGTAATAGCCAGCTTGCTATTGGCTATTGCAAATTGAAATAACCAATAGGAATCTAGCAATGCATTCCTATGGCTAAAATGTTGTTCTTTCTTTTTTTTGAGCCGACGGACAATAGGAAACTATTCGGCGGAATCAACTGTCACTGCTAGCTCCGCACAATCGTTTTCTATTTTTATTTTTCTACTTTTTTACTATTTTTCTGTTCTGCTCAGTCCCACAGAGGGAGCGAGCAGAACAGCCGAGCCGAATGCCGCTCAGCGGCATTCGGCTATTCACTCACTGCTGCTCGGCATCTATAAGAATAGACTGAACAGCAGCAAGTAGCCTGCCGGAGGTTCGGCTTAGCCGATCCAGATGTTGGATCGGCTGAGTTGAACTCCTTCTGCACTTCGGGCCGACCCGAAGCCACCCGATGTACGGCTGAAATCAGCCGTACCAGCCTGAAGTGAATAGCCTAACAGCGTTCGGCTCACTTCACTTCGGGTCGGTTATTCACTCGGCTGCCTTTGGCAGCTTAGTGAATAGACCTCTAAGTCATAGGGCACCTCCCTGGAATGAGCAGGGCACCTCCCTGAGATGACTTTTTTCAGGTTGGGATCCCTGCTATTATTTCAATATTTCATTGTTTTGATGTTGTATTTTTACCTTTGAAAATAAAAAATGTTTGAAAGACAAATGAATATATCTTCTAATTAATAAGTGAAATTCAGTTAACATACCTTTTAGAAAGTGCTCCAAAGAATAATGTACACATTGTGCTCCATTTATTCCGTCCCAAAAAAATCCCATATATAAAGAATAACTGTAGAAAGAAAAGATGTACAGATGTTACTTTGCAAACGCAAAGTAGTGTCTGCTCAAAGTGTTTACTCTATCGCCCCAGAAGCTTCTGAAATAAAATGTAAATGTCATCAACACTACCAGGAAATAAAGCATTGATTTAATTATTCCTGTACAGCATGTTTACGAATGGTGAAGACATATGGTATATTAATTTTGTTATCAGCAGTAGCTGGTGTTCTCAGGCTTCAGGTTTTGCATATATCATTGCGATTATGATCCTGGCTAGAAATAACATAAAACCTTCTTTTCGAACAATAAAATGTCAACTGTAAATAAAGCTATGAGATTTGCATTTTCTAGCCAGTGCTGAAAAACTCAGATTACGGATGGTAGAATGAAACAAAAAGTAAAATAGAGGAGACATGAAGCATGAGCTCATGCCTATCAGTCAGGTTTCATCAAGTAAATAAAGGAAATACATGTTTGTTTACATATGATTGGGCTCTACAAATGCTTTGGGGGATGATTTCTAAATCATGGTATTCCCACCAGTAGATGGAGCAGAAGAACGTGAGAATTACCAATGTTCCTCGGCTCCCTCTAGTGGCAGGAATGCCATACAAACAGTCCTCACCCAGCGTATGGCTGGTGGAATTTCTGCTAAAAAAATTCTGCGAAAGCCCAATGGAAGGGTAGTCTTTTCATATTCAGTTCAGCTTTAATGTGGAACTAATGTGGTGAAAAAATAATAAGCAGACATGCTCTTGGAGAAGCTTTACCTTTTTTTCCTGTACAGAGATTAAACAGGACGTTAGAAGAAATCTCTCCAAAGTGAAAAGAAGTTCCCTCTTGGCAGGTGTCCCCATTGGAAGATTTCCCCCTCTGTTTCTGTTTGGGTCACAACTGTAAAATTTTGCACTTCTTATCATTTTTTAGTCAACAATGGTCACCAGGACAGGAATAAAAACCTCACAGAAGGTTCAACACTTCTCCACTTTCCAAAGTTAAGCAGAAATATAGCCAGGCATGTGAATAATATTGGGTTAGGCTAGGCAGCAGAAGGGAATTATTTGCTCCCAAATTCTGACTATATGCTTTAGGCCTGGTTCACACCTGGGCGTTTTACAGAGCCTTCCTACACGCTGTAAAACGCCAGCTGGCTTCCTGGCCAATAAGAAACCTGTGGGTCGGGTATTGACTCGCCCCCCGGCTTCCTGATACCACTAGTTCCGGTAGCGGGAGCATTTGGGTGAGTACTCGGTATTGGTACCGATACCGATACTAGTATCAGTATTGGTGCATCCCTAATATACTTCATATGCATGGTGGTCATATGCAAGAAATTGATGAGAATTTATAAAATGTCCAATGCTTAGTTATAGGTGCCAGGAACTTCATACTGCCGGACACTGCAGACACCATTCTTTAAAAAACATACAAACATGTTACTGAGCACAAATATAGTGAGTCCATATTAATGTCGTCCACTAGCAAAGATCTATATCCTGAGCATGTAGGCTTTAAAGAACTCAGTGAAAAGAAAAAAAAACGTACCCCCGGACTGCAAAGGTCAAAGAAGTAAAAAAACTAAGGTTTACTCACCCAAAGCTCTAAACTTGCTGCTGCTTAGCCCGGACCTTCCAACGTCTCTCCCCCTCCCCCCGTAGGACTCTGAGGTCCTGTAAATCATCACATTCTATACATAGTGTATAGATGTGAGGATGGTGAGGGAAAATACAATGCTGAAGGGAGGAGGAGACAGGCTGGAGGGAGCGCTGTGACAGCTGGCTGGCTCAGAGCTTTGAGTGAGTATATCTTTGTTATTTTAGCACCTAGACATAAAACAGGCACTTAATCCTTGCAGTATGGGGGGGGTAACCACACTGCAAGAGTTAATTTTAACAAATTCCTGGAGTTCTTCTTGAAGTGCTCGTTTTGTCTTCGGGACTCAAATAAAGCAAATATACTCAGTCCAGCCGACTCCCTCCAAGCTGACAGACTGGTCCCTGCAGCCTCTTCTCCCCTTCACTATGGTGGTCTAAGGACCGATGACATCATCATGTTTTATTACAGATACCTCCTCCCGTGAACGTGTGCGCGTCAGTCGCTGACAGTGGAAAGCCAAGGCTTTACACACATCGGACTAGTTCTGTGTCCTGTGATCGCTGTAATTGCTTATCACAGTGATCACATGGTGATATATTTGCTTTGCTTTGCCAAGCCCTCCCCTTCCTTTTACATCAGAGGCAGGAGAGAGTGATGCCCCGTTCACATTGAGCGATTTATCGTGCGGTAATTCCCGCGATATCGCGGCAATTTACCGCGCGATATCGCTCTCCAATGCTTCTCAATAGGGCAAAGGGTCCTGCTGTCGCGGGTCGTGTGTCGCTACAGCAGGACCCTTTTTGGAGCGGATTTAGCCGCGATTCAAGCTTGCTCAATGCAAGCATTTGCGTGATATTGCGCAAAATGCAAATCACGCGACAAACGCGCGATGTGCGAACCGCTCAATGTGAACGGGGCCTAAAGCAGCGGTTCCAAACCTTTTTGGCACCTGGGACCGGTTTTGTAGAATTTTTTTTTGCATGGGGGGTGGGGTGGGGTGGATTGGTTTCAGGATGATTCAAGCGCATTTAGCCCTCATTCACACTGGAATCGTCCGGAATGTACAGCTGTGTGCACGGCCTTATCGGGCAGCTCCTTGGAAGGACAGGTGCTGCGCGTGATTAGTACGCATCCCCCGTCCTTCTCTATGGGACTGCGTGGCCATACACCCCCCTACGATCACCTCAAGTGCAGGTCCGTGCAGGTGCGTGTTTCCTGGTTAGGACGCAGACAGGATCCATCCTGTCAGCGTACGAGTACGCTCACCAGCACAGACGTGCAGGGTGGGTTAGCGTAGGGCGGCGTACGGCCGCATAGTCCCATAGAGAAGGACAGGGGCTGCATACTAATCACACGCAGCACCCGTCCTTCCCGGGAGCTGCCCGATACTGCCGTGCACGCAGCACAGAGCTGTACGTGCTGGCCTTTTCTAGTGTGAATGAGGGCTTATTGTGCACTTTATTTCTATGATTACATTGTAGTATATATATATAATTATACAACTCACCATAATGCAGAATCATTGGGAGCTCTGAGCTTGTTTTCATGCTCTCAGATGGCCAGTTGAGGCTCTCAGGTGGTCAATGGGGCTCTCAGGTGATTAGTGGTGCTCTCAGGTGGCCATTGTGGCTCTCAGGTGGTCAGTGGAGCTCTCATGTGGCCAGTGCGGGCTCTTACTAGGTGCATGGAGAGTCTCATTGGCGGCTATGGTTGCAGTAGACGCAGCTCTCTAAGAAAGCAGTTATTAAATACCACTAAAAAAAAGCTCTATGAGCTTTCTTGGTAGTGGTCCCCAAAAAATGAGATAAAACTAATTTTGTTACAGTGTTGCATAATGAAGGAATTCTCACCCAAACTTGCATAGTGACATGCTGGCACTGAAGTGGTTAAAATGTATGTCAACGTGAACAATGAACTTCTATTTATTGCTCCGTATTTGTCTGCTAAACACACCAATTAAACCATTTTGTTATATCTGTTCAATAAATGGAAAAAAATAAAAAATTACTTCTAACTAGAGCCTTGTGTTAAAGGCACGGTATTCATGCATTTAGTGCTCTCTACCGCACAGTGCAATGCACCACCTGCTAGGTCCCGCACATTGCCAGTCATTCTGAATGGCATCCAAACAAATCTCCTGTCATACGGGTCTGCCATAGCTGCCTTACTGCGAGGTGAAAAAAATGGTGCAGGGAGCCATTGAAGAATGGCGATGCAATGCACCAGTGCATTTAGCATGCAGAGCAGTGCGATAGCATGCGTTAAACGCACGAATGCCATGCCTTTGGCTTAACGCTCAAGCTTGAACTGGCTCTAAGAAAATCTTTTAGCACTCTTGTTTTATTTATTTTTACAAGCTTTTTTTTACTGAATGTACAACTTTCCCTTCTCAGCTATGCCCATACAAATTTTGCCCGTATCCAAGATGGCCGCTCAGTTTACACTGCTGCTGACGTCATGCCTCAGGAGCACAATCCAATGAACACGTACGAACATAAAGGGTCCTAATGGGTCTTTCCGTGCCGGGTGCGACTAATAGCGCCTGCCAAAAAGGGAACTTATAATGCTCAGTTTTCCGAAGGCTATGACGGATGGTAAATTAAATTGCATCAGAGTATGTTACAGTGAAGCAAGTGTGATGAATGACTTGTCTCACTATTGCAGTTATGCAGATGAAATAAGTCAGGCATATTCTCGGGCAGCCCTGCGCTGGTGAAGCCTGCTGTGGTGACGTCTGACTTGGTGTGGCAGCAGCTTCTGTGAAGTGAGTGAAGAGAGGCGCTGTGTGCGGGGCGCAGTCTGTACAGGATGTAAGTAATGAGCGAGGGTTGGCGGTGCTGTTCTATGTGTGTGGCAGATGAATGGTTGCGGTTATATTCATTGTGACACTACAGGAGAGGCATACAAGGGGCCGGTCTCCCCAGAAGTACTGGAGCTCCCAGCTAGTCCTGACATCTGCTGCTTTAGAGTCGCACTACAGCTGGAGACACCTCTGGGGCCTTCTCATGTCCTGAATGTAATGAACCTATTAGGAAGGAAGCTGCCATTGCTGTGTGCTCACGGGCTGTCATCTTTCTCCTCCCTTTCCTACTTGTTGGGACACTAAGGATAAGTATGACAGGTCCAGATCCTGCAATTTATCAATGGCAACCTCAGGGCCAGGTCACACTATGGGCTGTATTAAAGAGGAGAATTCCCATCACTTTAAGAGAGTTCCTCTGACTTCCTGTTTTGTTCCTGAGACAGTAAGTGAAGAGAAAATTCCTTAATAGTACACAGACAGCAAAAAAAGATCCTGGCAAGAGTCTAAAGGCCAGCTCTGGGCCGGATTCCTTTCACAGGTTTTAAGCAGACACACCTTCTGCTTCCACAGGAGGACATTACTCTCATGCAGACATATCTGTGTCCTGCAAATCATTTAGGGCCTGTTCACATGAGATCAGGTCCTGATCAGCAGACGTGGAGCTGCTGATGCATTGCGTTTTGGATGCGTTCCAGCATTTATTTTTTTTTGCTGGAGTGGGGCTGTTAGTATGTTAGCTGCAGCGCAGTGCGTTTTTTACGCGTTTGCGTATCCGTTCCGTTTCCGGACCTGACAAAATGTGACATGGAGTATTTTTTCTGTCGTAAGCTGAACGGACTGCGCACATGAGAACTGGAGCCCATAAAACACATAGGGATACATTGGGATGCATTTTGAGTGCAGCAGCGTACGTAGCCGGTCAGCACACAAAACGGACGTCGTGTGAACAGGCCCTTAGGGGGTTATTCACAAAGGATTAAGCCGTATCTTCACCTGCGGGAAGCCCTTTGATCAGCCCCTCGCTTCAGGGGCCCCGTGGAAAAGCACGCTGATGGGGACAAGGGCCTCTTCACAACCCTGACTTGGTTGTGAGGGTCTGCAGGCAGAGGGGTGTATTTGTGTTGCGGTACCCCTTTAAAAAAGGTAAATAAACACACCAGACTTTTGTAAAATCAACTTCAATTTAAAAAAAACACATTGAATTAAAAAAAAAAACCCCCCCCCCCTCCCCCAAAAAATGGTCCAATGCTGCAATCCACAGATCAATTAAGTTGACTGACTGGTGGGGAAAAAAACGATGGACTCCCAGAGCTAAATGAGCAATCTGGCAGTTGCAGGCCAAACGTAAACGGATGATGTCACGGTTGGCTCCGCCTATCTGTTGACATTCGGCCGGCACCTGTCAAATCGCTCTTCAAAGGTCTCGGCCAAATAAAACCAGATGGGCAGAGCCAGCCGTGAGGTCCTCCTGGGCAGCTTCCCCCAACCTTTTTGGTACTAGGGACCAGTTTCGTAGAAGGAAATGTTTCCACAAACCATGGGACGAGGGGGGGGGGGCTAGTGATTAGTGTGCGGCAGATAACATAACACACTGCAGACGGGGAGGCCAGGCTGCTGTGGGTGTAATATGAAGGGAGGACATGTAGGAGATGGCTGCACACACTATTGGGGTCATAACCTATTTGACAGGAGGGAACTTCTTGCACTCCATGGAGAGGCCTCGCAGGTCGCTCTGCATGTTCTCCAGCGGGGGGCTGCTGGTGGAGGCAGCCATCTCGCCAGCTCGGGATCTGTGGAACCCAAGCTACTAGGGACAGCACCCAGAAGCCAGGCCTCTGCACAGCCCTTTCGCCTCCTATAACATGGTGCAGAGTTGTCAGCCCTTCCACTCGGCCATCACTCCCACAGTCCCAGTCTCTGCACTGACACGGCCACACTGCTCCACTCGCCACACTGCCCTGCTCTCCTCCTCCCTGGCCCTGAATGGGGAGCAGTACTGCCAGCGGCTGGCCCGGTTCCTTACAGGCTCTGGGTTTGGTGACCCCTGCTCCTGGGGAACCAGAAGGTGTGTCTGTTTGAAACCTGTGAAGGTAATCCTGCCAGGAGTTGGGCTTTAAAACTCCTGCCAGGACATCTCCCGAAGTGATGAGAATTCCCCTCTTAGGGCTCAAGCACACGAGTTTATGAAAAAAGCTGCAGCGTTCAGATCCGTATAGTTCTTTTTATAGAGGCAGCATTATTGTATATCGTAAGCCTGCACACACAGCTGTGTTGTGCTCAGTAATTGTGTGCTATGAAAGGCTGTGTAAAATCAAAGTAGAAAATTCCTCATCCACAGTCAGTGTTTCTGCGTAATTTACGACTGTACGCATGGGACTGAAAACTAAGCTAGAGGAATGGGAGAAGAATTTCACAGATTTGATAGTTTTACAGATGTTTGCATCTGGATCTGTGTACGCGGAAGCATATAGTCTCTTGTTATACAGCTATGTCTTGTATCAGTTTTGGTGTCGCTTGAAGGAATTGCATCGCTATAGGCTGACAGACTCTGTGCTCTTTCTCAGCACCCATGTACTGGTGAGCAAGGCTGCCGACATGAAGTATAAACTTCCATTGCTCATCTCCTCCTTGGCTTGCAAATTGATTTCTTGCAGCTTTGAGAATAACTAGACACTTCTTTTATTTGTAAGACCTGTTCCCTTTGATTAGCTACACTCAGTGGCTTATCAAAGGAAGATTTAAATGTACATCGCAATCAGCAGAATTCATCAAATGATATTTTTATGTAATGATGCAGCTGATTGAAATCTTCAAAAGGTATCGCTTTAGAATAGACAACTGGCATTTATGCAAAACTGGACGCTGCTATATTAAAACTGGACTGCAGGCAAACGGCTACATTCATGGATCAGATGCATATAAGAGAGATGTTTTGCCTGCCAAAGAATTAGTCCACCTAGTCTGCCGAAATTCGCACAGTGGATGATGCTGTCGGCACCCTTTTGGCCGGCATCCCTGGATCAGCTGATTGAAGGAGGCGGTCGGAAAATCTTTGAACAGCTGCTGTCGGGGATTCTGACAGCGACTGGTGGCCACCGTCAGACTACAATGTAGACAGCGGGAGATTCCTCTATCAATACTCTTAAGACATTGATGGAGGAATCTGTTATATTTTCTTTATTTAGCCGGCAGGTTGAACGAAGAAAATATTACAGTGTATGGGCAGCTTTACACAGCTCTGCCTCACAGCAGAAAAATTATAACCGCTGTCATATTTTTCTTTCTATTTTTTCTAGGGATGCACCAACATTTCAGCTGAGAATGGTACTGTGGGCAAAATTGCGAAAATACTGTAACGGCTGAAAATTCCGTGCATCCCTAGCTTGTCTCCTCCCCGCTGTGTCATCCCTCCCCCCGATGCCTGCTTTCGGGACCCAGTCACACCATCAAGTGTGTTCCAGTGCATTCGGCCTTTGGAACGCAACCCGGCCGGCTCACTTTGTTTTGGGGTGGGAGGGGGCATGTCGGTGCATTGAACTCAATGGCACCGCAGCCACGCCCGGGGTGCGATCGCCGGCACCCGAACGCGTGGCACATTAGTGTCTGCGTTCCGATCCAGTGCGATCTGCAAAAAATGCTGCATGCACTATTTTTTGCAGATCGCACTGGACCGGAACGCAGGCACTAATGTGCCACGCGTTCGGGTGCCGGCGATCCCACCGTGGGTTCACCGTCACGCCCCCTCCCGTCCCAAAACAAAGTGAGCCGGCCGGGGTGCATTTCAGAGGCCGAACGCACTCTTGATGGTGTGACAGGGCCCTCAGGAGGCCGAGCGGGGTGGTGTGAGGAGGAGAGAGCTGTCACAGGAGGCCGAGCTCTCCTCTCATACCGCCCCTTGCTTGGCCTCCTGTGACAGGCGAGTCAGGATGGGGAGCGGACTGATCGCTGAGTGTTTGTAAATAACAGAGGACATAGTATACTTACTCTTTTTTCTCTTTTAAAAGCGTAATGTCTGTTTAGATCTCTAATATTTCCTCAGGGGCCCCCAACAGTACAGTAAAAAAATAATAATAATAATTTCAAATGCTTTATAAAGTTTTGGGGTGAAAAAAAAATCATATTTTTTTTGGCCTGATAAATTTTTTATTTTCGGTTTTGTTCTAACAATTCAATTTCGATGCATCCTTAATTTGTTCCTATTACTGAGATTTCCTTTCTTTCTATTGTAATTCTGGAACCAGACAGCAATAAAAAGCTGATGGAGGTTCTGATCCTTTTTCCACTAGCTAAAAAGGTTGAAAAAAAAACGTTTTGGGTTCAGTTGCACTTAAAGCTGACATTTACCCCCTTTCACTAAACATCACATCCACATGTAGCTCTGCATGCCGATATGAAATCATCTTACTTTCATTAGTTAAACAAACATATTTTTTTTCTTACAATTATTTGTATTCTTTGCATCTCCCCATTCTTCTCAATGTAGCCATTTTTTTTAACTAAGGGCAGATTAATATATCCCCTTTTACTTCCTGGAACTCTGGCACATGTGACTAGGACATGTGACCATGCACATCATCTCAGGGGAGGAAAATGCCTCTCCCTGAGATTACAGATGAGATTTCCTAGCAATTCTTTGCTGGTGTAACCTTCCCAGGATGCAGTGCTTTTGCATTTATATCATGTGTGCCAGAAGTGGACCAGGAAGTAGAAAAACAATAATTGTAAGTAAAATAAAAATATGTTTGTTTAGCTAATGAATGTAAGATGATTTCATATCGGCATGCAAAGCTGTATGCTGATGGGATTTTTAGTGAAAGGCTCCGCTTTAAATGCCAGCTCCTTTCAAGGTTTTAGCACATGTGTTTAGAATTGTAGTAGAAAATAAATGTCAGTAAAATATATATTTTGTTTTCAATCTTAGGTCGAAGGTAACTTTTAAAATTATACAAACCGCAGATCCCCGGCTTCCTTACAAAGTGTAAGTTTGTTTATTTCATTTATATGTAAAACGAAAAACTTACTAAATGTGGGGTCAGATTTGTTTTTCTTTTCCTTGGACATTATTTAGGCCAGAGGTAGACAAACTGTTAAGGAAATCAGGAGCCAGCAGGTTTTTTTTTTTTAGGAGTCAGCTCCATTGACAACAGTTAGAGAAAACCTCAAGCATTAGGAGGCGGGTGACATTTTTAGGGTATTGGTTACCTTGTTCCCGGGATTTGTCCAGGCCTGATTTAGGCTGTTATTAAAAAGCTACACAGTGTCCTATTTGCTGAGATGTGAAATATTATTGGAAATTTTAAGGGAACACCCCAACGAAATTAGGTGTAAGAGTCAAAGCACATAAACTGAGCTAAGTGTGTGTTTATCTAACCTGAGAATTATTTATATTTATATGGTTGGGCCATCCAGTAGACCAGGGGCAGGCAACTTTGGCACTCCAGCTGTTGTGGAATTACAAGTCCCATGAGGCCCAAGATTCTGACAGCTACAGGCATGATTTCCAGAGACAAAGACATGATGGGAGTTATAGTTTCAGCACAATTGGATTGCTGAGATTGCCTACTCCTGCAGTAGCAACACTGTCACTTTGTCTATACAGAACAAAATGAACGTGTCTCTGATGAGGACACCCAACCCCTATATACTTGCCTTACCTATATGCTGCTTTTTCCCCCTCAGAAGCTGGCTTAAGGGGAAGCATGTGACCCCGTCCCCTGTGACAGTCCCTGGGCCCTGTGGCCAATTTCTAGGCTTAGAGCACTGTCAAATGACTTGGGGAGTGACATCAGCGTTCACCAACACAACTCATTTCAGTGCCTGCTATAGGGAAGCAAGTAACTGTGGGAGGGCAAAGGTAAGGCAAGTATATGAGGGTCAAGGGAAGCTGATCAGGAAAGCATGGGCAGGGTGACAGTGTGTCTTTATGCTAGTGCAATATTATTAGGCTTGACTAACCTTTAACTAGTTAAAACATTAGAATGTCCATATGGCTTTACCATCCTTTTGCCATTCACAATGATTAAGGGCCATGTCACATTAGTGATCCTGAAGCTAGAGAGAACTTGCCTGCAGCTGGATCTCTTTGGAGGACAAATGCATGCAGTAAAATATCTCATCTGCTTGCATGTGTTGTTCCATTGCCAGCTGGAGAATCCAGGCAGCACTCTCCCGCAGCAACGTATGCTTTGCAAGAGCCACACCTTGCTGCTGATTCTGGCAAAAGTGCGACATACGCAAAGCAGGTATGTGTCCCCCTTGCTTTTTACAGCAATCCTATCACTGGCAAGTTCTCACTGGCGACAGGATCACTAGTGTGACATGGCCTCAAGTGTTTACTGTGTGTCAGTCAGGGCATTACAGAAGTTAAAAGGTGACTACATTACAGATAGTGCAAGAGTGTATAGATCTCTTTGCAAAATTAAGCAAACATTTACATTTCTGAGGACAACTGAATAATTATTCATTCTTTTCTTCAGCCTAAGTGTCCCTGAATGTACGCCGTTTACTGCAGTTTTAAAGTTTGCAGCAGAAGAGGTAAGCCGATTTCTGTAATTGTATGATACAATATGGCTGACTGCTTGTTTCACAGGAAAATTGTTAGTGCAGTTCTGAGAGGTTGAACTCTCATTGATGGATTTCTTTTCGCTAATGGAGAATATGTCTGCTGTTTGAGAACACTCAGAAACCTCCTGTTTACCTCAAAGAGTGGCAGCCCAAGGTGCAGGATTGTGAATTGTAGCGCCACATTCCGTTTATTAGTCCAGATATATCTTTATTCCATGTAGGGTTATGAGGACACTATAGAAATACTCCCAAAGCAGCTGCCAAAGAGCTCTATACATTCCCACACATTGGAAAAATGGCATCCGATTTTAAGGCATGACAATCCTGATACATGTTCTCCCTTAGTAATTCCTGATGGAGGGGGTATTTGTATGAGCCCCCGAAACGAGTTGGCTATTTCTGTAATGTCCCCTCACCCCTTCGTTGAATAAAGATGTATCTGGACTACTAAAGTGTTGTGCTTTGATTCCCAATCCAACAATTTGACACGTCAAACCAAGGAGAGAGTGGCGATCTTCTGGAATGTAGCAGCTGCCTGTCCGGCAGTCAGATCACTTATACCGATTCTCTCACATAAATGGCCAGCCACAACATAAGGATAAACTTTGTGCTTTCAGCTCTTTTATTCTACTTTTCTTCCAGAGCCCAAGGTATGCGGAAGTTAACCTTGGAATCATAGCTAGGCCATCTTGCTTTTGGGTTTTCATGTTATATTAAAAATGTCCACCGACAACGACTTGTTGGTGGACCTACTCTTCAAAGTATATGTGAGCCCAATCACTGCAATTTTTTTAAAACTTCAACATACTTTTGTTATTTCAAAAGTCATTTTAAATCTGCAGTTTCCATTAAAATAATAGTGATCCTGCCGAGGCTTGCCTTGTTCAGGCATTTCCTGTGAAAGGCTGACCACCCTCTTATGATATCTTCTAATTGTTCTCCTGCATTGTCACACAGGCTTCTGATGGAGACTAAATGTTATATAGTTAAAGTGACACTAAACTCAGGAGTTAAATCTTAAAAACGCATTGAAGTACCTTAACTATTAACAAAAATGTATCTAATTTGTGTATCACTCGGCTGTAGATGCCCAAATCATCTCTGAATTGGTGCTGACACTGTCCTTCCTTCTGGAGGGTGGCTGCTTTTGTTCCCCATGGTCCCTGTGTGTGTTGTAAAGTAGTCACCGCTCCAAGCTCACTCCTGTGATGGACTACAATCTCAATATAAATTAGTAAACTAAACCTGAGATTGTAGTCCATCACAGGAGTGATCTTGGAGCGGTGACTACTTTACAACACACATGAGGAACAAACGTAGCCACCCTCCAGAAGGAAGGACAGTGTCAACATGAATTCAGAGATGATTTGATGATCTACAGCCGAGTGATAGCCAGATAAGCTACATTTTAATAGTGAAGGTACTTGAATGCATTTTTAAGATTTAACTCCTGAGTTTAGTGTCACTTTAAGATTTACATCTACTTTAATAATGGAGTCCATTTCAACTTCAAAAGCAGGGATGCATGCTATAATTTTTTGGTATTAAATAATACTGGTATTCTCCAGCCTTCATGAGATGAGAGCCCATATCGCACAGTTCTACCTTCTGAAAAGGTCAATTTAGCTCTAAACTTTGGCAAGTTTCCTCTTTTTTCCCCTCCAGAACAAGGATGAAGGATGATATAAGTAGCAGTAATACCGATAGCTGGTCATGGCATGTATTATAATGATGGCATTCTCTTTATGTCACTGCTTTCACAGTATATGGAGAAATCATTTTATGAATGGCACTTCTTCTGCTGATATCCACAACTGAGAAATGACTGGAAAGGATTGACTTTTCAATCTTTTTACTGTAGACAAATATGTATATTTTTTTTACTGCATATTGCATATCTATGTTATAAGGCTGCTCAGTATCATCTGTTAGGCCTCAGGCATCTGAAAGATTTGCTGTCAGGAGCTCTGCAACACGTATGCACAATATGCAGCATCATTTTAAGCAAGAGCTTGAACAGGAAATTCTCCACATTTAACCATTTTCTTTGCTGTACTGTGGTCTGAAAAGGGTTTGCCTGGATCTGGGTTATAGGTGCCACACCCCTATGACAAGAGGTATCAAAAAGAAAAAGTTTGGGTTTTTCAGGCATAGAATGACAACTCCAGAGAGACAGTGGACGGTAAAAAATATTTAATTTTAATGTTGGTAGTATTTTAAAAAAGAGCTAGTATATAGCATAAAAACAATCAGCTGGTCAGATTGCTCCCTATGTGCTCACTCCATTCAACCTTCCATTACAAATGTACATGGTGAACATTTGATCAAAACAATGCACAATAAGCAATAGAAGAGAGGCATAAACTGGTTATGATTTCAGCAATAGAGCATCAAACGGTACAAAGTAGTAAATGGTGTGGTTGATAGTGGAGGAGCAGTTACTCAACGTTTTGCACACACAGGCGCTTCTTCAGGAGAAGGGAATATCTGCATAGTTTAAAAAGAGCATAATGATAAACATGATCCATATAATCGTGATTATCTGTATATCAGTTGTTTGAATAAAAAGATTACCTACCAATGTCACAAGCTGACATGTATGTATCCTAGCGGGTCCGTCCGGGCACCACACCCGTATAGTCCTTCCTAATGATGACAGGGATGGAGCAGGGGCCAGTCCCCAATATTGAGTAGGAGGTAGGCAAAGCAGTGACACCTTAAATAAATGAAAAGAAATGGGGGCCTATTCAAATAACCATATTGTGAATGAGCCCTCTACATAGTGGGGGAGCCACCCTCCTCAAACAAATAGGCCATGCATGAAGGCATAACAGCCAAATTTAAACAGGGGGGTATAAAATCTATGGAGACTGGGACTTGCATAGAAGTTTTCAGACCACCAGGTTGCTGAACCACCAGGGAGAGCAGAGAGAGCGAGCAAACACGCCCGTCCCCTCCGTCGGTACAAACAGCCTCCTCCACGTACTCCCAAGCCTCCCACAATCAGTGCCGTTGCCCCAGCACCGCACAGTGATGTCGGTGGCTTGTGCGGGCGCTATAACGTATAATTTGCTGTACTGTGGTCAGAGCTGACAGGTTCACTTTAATGGGTTACTACACTTAAATTGCATAATTCCTTCTTAAATTGTTTTTTATAAGTCAGCCCGCCCAACCCTGCCATATTTTTTGCTATGGTGAAATGTTAATCGGGTTGAGCCACCCATTGATTTTTCTTTTTGGAGAGAGGGTACTCCAGAGCTGACACTTTTTTTTTTTTTTTGCTGCAGATGGTAACTATTACCTCTTGCCTGTGTTATGTTGCAATCATCATCGGTTAGAAAATATTGTAAAAATCCTTTTTGTATTTCCATCTGACATTTATTTTTATTGATTTTTCTCATAACCATAACAAAAAAGAGAAATGACACAATACATTGTTCAGAAAACACTTCTGTCTTCCTTGCTCCTTACGTATATATATTCCCCCATATTGACTTGCACCCCCATTATTCCTAACATCATTGTAAATGCTTTCACCTTAATTCAATCAAAAATAATATTTCAGGTGTGACCCGAATACCGCACAAAGACAAAAACACTTTCTTGAAGCGGACCATTACCCCCTTTGACTAAAAATCACATCAGCATGCAGCTCTGCATGCTGATATGAAATTATCTTTAACATCATTAGCTGAACAAACATGTGTTTTATTTTTATTACAATTTCTTGTTTCCCCTTCCTGGTGATATAATTGTGCCCGAGCATTGCATCCTGGAAAGGTTATATCAGCAGAGCATTGCTGGGAAATCTTGTCTGTAGTTTCATGAGATCTCAGGGAAAGGCATTTTTTCCCCTCTGTGATGATGTGCATGGTCACATGTCCTAGTCACATGTGCCAGAGTTCCAGGAAGTAAACAGAGAGCTAGTAACCTGCCCTTAGTTAACATGGCCACTGTGAGAAGACGGGGGAAGAAAAAAAAAATCCTGCAATTATCTAGAAGTATGTGATTGTAGATTGTCATTACTAAACCTTTCTAAAGGTGTCTTTGCTGTTATTTTAAAGATATGGGTAAAGGAACATTTTAAACTTTCTCTCTGCCCTCTACGCCCCCCCTCTCCTCTTTTAGCTCTCCCCTCTGGGACAGGCCACTCAGCTTTTTAATTAAATCCCTAATAATATATTGTCAACATTAGATGGCATATCATCTTCAATCCTATGCTTCCAAACCTCTTGAAATTTAACTATCACTAGAAATTGCCCAAAGTTTTTCAGTAATTAAATACCACATACTTTTATTTTTAAGCTGCTAATCTGCTTAAGCTGCTGAAATGTCAGACTTCCATGATTTCACCAGTATTTGTTTAGCCTCCGTAAAAAAATAAATGTTACCAGTTTAAATGGAATGTTTTTGTTTTTTGTTTTAATTAGATTGTCATAGGAAAAAGTAAGTAGACCCCATGGAAATTGTGGACTGTATGAACATATATGAACAGGCCACCATTAGATCATAGTTCAGACAGTGCCTACAGGTGAAGGTGATATACGTGAACAAATAACACACATAACTGACATTGTGCATTCACTCTTGCAATCAAATTGAACATCATTTGTGAACACTTTCCGTGGGGTGTACCTCTTTTTTCACATCACATTACTGTAAATGTGAATATTAACATTATCGGGGTTATTCACTAAAAGGTGAACAGGTTGGAGAAGGTGAACAATCTCAGACAATATAGCTGAACTGGAAATTGAGCTGAATTGGAGAATTTTTCCACGTCAGCTATTTTGTCCTAGATTGTTCACTTCTCCTGTCTTCTCCAAACTCTTCACCCTTTAGTGAATAACTTTGTATATACTAATCACTTGTGCCTGTGGTAGGGGGAACTGTAGGCTCCCTGAAGGCTCTTTGTTGCAGCTGTTGTGCAAAAAATAGGCCACTAAAGAACTCTCCCTCCACAACAGAGGGCAATATGTGATATAGTCAGTCTGTGGGAACTTCCACAATGCTGGGCCTTCTAATAAGAATGTCAGCTTGCTTTTCAAACTGAGTGTCATTATCATACCCTGCTATGAATGTTTATTTATTACACACTTAATAAATGTTTATTCAATAATGAATTTGTGTTATGGTGTACAAGACATTGAGGGGGATTTATCAAAACTGGAGCAGACAAAATCTGGAGCATCTGCTTCAGGTTTAATAAATTCCCCCCATTGTTTGACTTAAAATTAAAATTCATCCTTGGATACAACTTTACACTCTAAAAAGGAAAATGCAACCACTATTTCAATGGCGGCAGCAGCAGGTGGTTGGTGCCGAGAATTCAGGTGCAGAGATCTCTCTAAGAATTGGTAACAATAGCAATAGCATCAGAATTCATAGGTTGATGAATGGTTATGTGCTCCAGCATCTATCCATAATGGAAATACCAGTTCTGGGAGGACTGACCCTTTAATAACAGCCATGGGTAAACATTTGCCAATGTTGCTAGTACAGAAGACTAAAAGAGGGAAGGAGTGTTTTTAAACACCTAGCAGACTTACTGTTCAGGATTCCCATGGATGAAAACTGCCAATTAGCTTACTGCCTTAACATAGATGCTTCAGAGGGCACAATGGAATACATTGGAGGGAATTTATTAAAGCAATTGCAACAGTTTTAGCCTCTTAGATAATTTTTTTAAATGTGCAAATCTGTCTTTTAACAGGTGCCCCTGTTTTCACCTGAGCTTGCAGTACTTTTCCAATTGCACCTGTTTTCATCTGCACTTGTTCTGGGGCTGTATGAAACTGGAGCATCACCTAAGAAAACACTCACAACTTAAGTCCCCATGACCACTTTGTCTAAGTGACAGTTAAACGAGAACTATGGGGTCAGGGCTTTTCCCCATAGTTGTCCTTAGGGTAACGGGAGGACACAAACTAGCGTCCTCCCGATACCCTAAGACTAGCAATATAAATCTGGTGCAAATATATTCCATGCAAGGTCAAACACTCGCAAATTCCTATGATAAAGTCCCCCCTTTGTGTATACAGGTGTAAATATGTTTAATTACACGGTTTACTTATTTGTAGATGATAATAGTGTTTTCAAGTGCATTCCACTCCCTTTCCCCCACCACAAAAAAAGCAAGCACTGTGAGACTGCAGTTGACATCCCCAAGGCTGTACTCTTCTGTTTCTCAGCCTTGCTATAATATCTTACTATATAGTATAATGATATAATAAAACATTGCTATCCAAATGATGCTCATTTACTGTTACACAATACACCTGCTGTTCTACCGTGCACGTTCCTATCGTGGATCCCAATTTTCAGGATTATTTCCGATTGCATGTTTGACTTTCCATAATGTGATTTTTCTGAGATGGACTTCGTAAATGAGGGCAGGCGGCTGTAAAGAATTGCTTCCTAGTCCCTTTTTTTGCCCAGCTGATTAAAATGTCAATGCAGGAGTGGGTTTCCATAGCAACCGCTATTGTGATGATGACATGAAGAACCCTGACAGCCTTCTTTCCACTTGCTGTTCCTGGGTTTGAATTTGTATCCGATTTGCCGTAGCCAGTTCTTTGCCTGTAATAGTGTTGCAGTGTCTGTTCTGCATCAGGTCTATGTAAATTCATGCAGCGCTTTATTCTAGGTACAGGCTTCAAATATTTCCCACAATTAAAGTTTTTCCCTGAAATATTTGCTACTTGAATTCTCATTTTTTAAAGGAAAGCAAACATTACACATATACATGGGGTTTCTATTGTGAGAAAAAGAAATTTGAACTTTCAAGTATTCAGAAAAGCACTTATAGGAGTTTTCTACTAAGCATAGTACAGAATTTTATGAAATAAAAAACACTTTGTGGCAAAACATTCTCCAACACTGACACAACAACTATCACTGTGTATATATTTAAAGTTGATTACTTGGGTGCAGACTACAGGTCTATATAGATGTGGTGATGCTAGATGTTCCAGAGTCATAAGGTCCTGCTATACTAATAATCAATATGAAAGCAAGCAGCTTATGAACTGTAATACAACATGTGTTATATATGTGTTGACTTACAAGATTTGAAGGTACAGGATGTGGGTAAAACAAGTAGAAGACTCTGATGAAGGATTACTTGCACGATATAAAATCAGGTAAAAAGACCAGTGTAGCCAGACATTTGAAACATCTCCATGATGGGAACATTTAGTCTTTAACGGAACAGGGTATATAAAGGGCAGATAGTCCAGTTAGAGTAGGAGACAGGATGTTACTGAATGGGAGAGGTCTACTGGGTATTTATTGTGTAGACTAGGATAGCATAAGGATTTTTTTTATTTATTACAGGCATGTATATAGCGCCGACAATTTATGCAGTGCTTTACATAGTGCACATACACATCAGTCCCTGCCCCTGAGGAGCTTACAATCAAAGGTCCCTATCTCGCATGCATACATACAGGGCTAATTTAGACAGGGGCCAATTAACCTTCCAGCATGTCTTTGGAGTGTGGGAGGAAACCCACGCAAGCACAAGGAGAACATGCAAACTCCTTGTAGATAGTGACCTGGCTGGGATTCGACCCAGGGACACCCAGCCCAGAAACGCTGATCACTACACCACTGTGCTGCCCAGTTAATTAAACTTTGGCATTTTTTACAGTAATATAAATGAAAATGTGTTTTTACCTCCTCTGCTGTCTGTGTGTGTGTGTGTGTGTGTGTGTGTGTGTGTGTGTATATATATATATATATATATATA
>NW_017306704.1:400069-417364 GCF_000935625.1 Nanorana parkeri
ATATACCCCTCCTCCCTTGTTCCAACCTTCCCCTTCCATTTTTGTTCCCCCCCAGCAAACTTCTGTCCTTTATTTAGTTGGACCTGGGACTTGGCTATGAAGAATGTGATTCTGTTAGTTTTGTTCTGGTGATGAAGAAAAACATGGTCTTCAGATATTCTAAATTGTTGTTTTTTTTCTTCAGTTTAAGGTTCCTCCAGAGACGAGTGCGATAATCACAAATGGTAAGTTACTTTCCTGTCCTCTTAGCCACTGAATGTAACTCTTTGGAACCACTTCTTGTGGATCATGACCTGATGAGAGGAATATTCATTTCTAGTGATAAGTCTGGGTGTTGAATACATTAGCTGGTGGTTCCTTTCACCTGGAGCTTTAAACGTATCCTACCAAAGTGCACACCACAAAGAATACCTTTCTTAGCCTCATAAATAGGGTTACATACCGGTCTAGTTAAGAGATAAATCCTGTATTACCATTTGCAAGCCTGGCTTGAAGCTGTCACTGAAATTGATTAGCCACACAAGGTCACTGTTAAACTTTTCTTAGTAATGAATGTTATTGCAATTTGATTCAACACCAAAAGACATGACAATATATATATCCTTATTGCCGTTGTTGTGGATTTGTTGAATAGAGATATACAGAGCTGGGACCGGTGGTATTGGATCCCATTACAATGGACTTTACAAAGTGGTTGGAATTGTTCCCTTGTAGCTCGAAGTTTTGGCTTCAAATTGAACTTGGGTCACCATCTGCATGGAGTTTGCATGTTTTCCCCCTGGTCTGTGTTGATTTCCTCCCAAAAGTCCCATAACATTAAGGGAATCGGTTTCTTTCCAAATTGCCCCTAGTGTAGTAGTGTCCTTAGACTGTGAGCTTCTGCAGGGTACAGGTACTGATTGGAATGCTACTAACACATGCAGACTATTATAACTACTGGAAATAAATATTCGACATCACGTCTCAAACATTTGTACTGCAACCCCAGACTCCTCCATTGCTCAAGCAGGCACACTTTTGTAAGTAAACATAAAAGACAAATTGTCTTAATTGTTGAACCCATTTGTCGCCAAAGCTGCTTTAGCATTTTTACACAAATATTAAAATGCACATTTTTGGCCTGAAGATTACTTGGCCCCCCTCCCTCAATCACAACCATCACCCCAGAATTTTATGAAAGCTGAGATCCTATAGAAGAAAATAGTGGCAGTTGCCGTTTCCACAGCCCATGGAAGTGATCGGGCAGCTGTAACTTCCTCTTTCCACTTTCATTTAAAAAGCAGACCTTGCAGTCTAAACCTTTTTTTATTATACTTCAGATAAATACTGACATTTGTATTCAATGTTTTATCTAGTTAGCATTATTGCAGTGCAGTAGTATTTATTCGTGGCTGCTTGTATGGCATGTCACTCCACTAAATTGTGTAGCCCACAAAATTAAAGTGTTTCCAAAGCCAATAGGTTGTTTTTCCTACTGAATACGTTTACCCGCCCTATATATCCTGGTGACCATTGGTACTGGGACAGAAAGCGATGGAAAATCCAAAATATTATGGGTGTTATATGAACAGGAATAGAGAGGAAATCCTCCACTGGGAAAACTTGTTCTGGTGATATCTGTCTAAGAAGGGATATGCCTGAAATTGGAGACATTGTTGTTTATCCAGAAATGGAACAAAGGCAAGGAAATAAAAACATAAATGCATAATACATATTTCCAAAATATTTGAAGTGAAAACTTGTAGTTTATTTTTTTAATGAATGCTGGGAAAAAATATATTGTTCCTTAAAATTTCCAGCCTATGGTGGGAAATCGAGCTTGTATCTTACATCTTTTTTTGTGTTCTGTTGGGAACAATGCAGTTTGGAGAAGTAACCACCACCACTACCAATCAAAATAATGTTTAGTATTTAGTAATACAGCTTACAGGCAAATATATATGTATATATTATAGATGCAGCGATACCATTTTTTCCAGACCGAGTACAAGTACCGATACTTTCTGTTACTATATACAGTACTGTGTGAAAAAATGCTGTAAAATAAGAATGCTTTCAAAAAAATAAAAGTGTGAATAGTTTATTTTTTATAAATTAACAAAATGGAAAGTAAATGAACAGAAGAGAAATTCAAATCAATATTTGGTGCGACCTCCCTTTGCCTTCAAAACAGCATGAATTTTTCTCGGTACACTGGCACACAGTTTTTGAAGGAACTCGCACAGAGCTAAGCACAGATCTTCTGTGGATGTCGGCTGCCTCAAATTCTTCTGTCTCTTCATGTAATTCCAGACAGACTCGATGTTGAGATCAGGGCTCTGTGGGGACCAAACCATCACTTCCATGACTCCTTGTTCTTTTTTACACTGAAGATAGCTCTTAATGACATTGGCTGCATGTTTGGGGTCGTTGTCTTGCTGCAGAATAAAATTGGGGCCAATCACATGCCTCCCTGATGGTATGGCATGACGGATCTGCTATTATAACTCGGCATTGAGGACACAATTGATTCTGACCAAATCTCCAACTCCATTTGCAGAAATTTAGCCCAAGACTTGGACGGAACCTCCATCATTTTTTTACTGTTGCCTGCAGACACTCATTATTGTACTGCTCTCCAGCCCTTCGGTGAACAAACTGCCTCCTGCTACAGCCAAATATTTCACATTTTGACTCCTTCAGTCCAAAGAGCACCTGCTACTATTTTTCTGCACCACAGTTTCTATGTTTTCATGCATAGCTAAGTTGCTTAGCCTTGTTTGCATGTCAGAGGTATGGCTTTTTCACCGCAATTCTTCCATGAAAACCACTTCTGGACAGACTGCTCCACAGATGGGTGTACCTGTGGCACTACTGGACATCTTCCGATGTTGAAGGGAAGTTAGCATGATGTGTCTTTCATAGTTACATAGTTAGTCAGGTTGAAAAAAGACACATGTCCATCGAGTTCAACCTATAGAGATATGAAAAGAAAAAAAAATAATAAACCCTAAACAGAACGCTATGCCCACAATTACCCACTGTTGATCCAGAGGAAGGCAAAAATAACCCTATAAAGCATGGTTCAATTTGCTACAACAGGTGAAAAAAAATCTTTCATCTGCTGCATTAAGTTTCCTTGGCCGACCACTGCGTCTACGATCCTCAACGTTACTTGTTTCTTTTTGCTTCTTTAAAACAGATTGAACAGTACATCTTGAAAACATAGTCTGCTTTGAAATCTTTGCCTGGGAGAGACCTTGCTGATGCAGTACAACTACCTAGTGTCATTGCTGTGCGCAGTCTGGTCATGGTGTATGGACCTGTGACATGAAACTGTTTCCCAGGTTCGATCATCGGATCACAAGGTGTATGGGCAGCTTTAGAATTGATGTTGGTTTGAAACCAAAGGGTGGTCACACCAAATATTGATTTGATTTGGGTTTTCTTCTGTTCACTCGGTTTTGCATTTTGCAAATTGATAAATATATATTTCTGAAAGCATTCTTACTTTACAGCATTTATTCACACCTGCCTAAAACTTTTGCACAGTACTGTATACATAGTAGTTTTGTATCTTGACTGGACGAAATAATGTTCAGAGTTATGTTTGCATACTGGCAATTAGACAACCCAAGAGGCTTCATGCAATGATGTATATTGTATAGAGTAGTGATTTCCCACAACAACCAGTTAGCTGAGCAAGCATTTCATTTTTCTTCTGACTAGATGTTATAGGTTACTGCATATCATTGCTTTTGAACTACGCTGTTTAGCAAAGCCTGCATTGTCTGACAAGTTACACAGCCACAAAGAGAATTCCACGCTGTCAGTGTTGCAGTCATTTTCTTTCATCTTATTCTTTAGTACTTGACATCAAATGCATATTTGTTTCATTTTAATGCATTTTAACGATTTGGATTTTTCCTACAGATGGAGTAGGGCTAAATCCAGCACAGACAGCTGGTAAGTAAATTTTTTGTAATGAAGACATAATGCAAATTAAATTGCTGCATAAAGCTGTGGTGACAAATTGAATGAAAGCAGACCATACACCAGCAGTTTTCGCCCCTCACCCTCAAATACAGTGATTAGGACATTATCGGTGATGGAGAATTCAAATATTTAACACCCAAGCCAGACATTGGTATTGTGCGGATAGTAAGAGTACTGATGTCTTGACGTACACACATGCTTCATCGTGGCAGTTGAGTGTCTTTTGCTGACCTGAAAGCTTTCAGCAGGTTAGACCTACAAGTAGAATAATTGGTTGAGATACTCGCCCAATATATGTCCGCTTTACCAGGTTAATGTATTACTTAGAGGGGGTAATAATTTAATTATACTCAAATGTCATGTCAACCAATCTTTAAGCAGTAAATGGAAGAGGATCAAACACTTTGGGAGTCTGTTATTAATTTTTTTTTTTTTTTTTGCCCCCTGAGATCTGGACTCTATATAGCCATGTATTGATCTGTGGAGGGCTAAACCGATTAATGCACTGTACCGCGCAATGTCCCACCCATGCATTACAGTGCAGCAGGTGCTTTTCATTGCCTTTCATTTGAATGGCTCCCCAAACTCACCTCCTGGTGGCAGTGTGATCGACTGTGCCACAACATGCGGTACCGTAATACCATGCGTTTATGGTGTGGTTGAAAAAAGTAGAACATGCAACGCACCTGGCGCACTGTAAAGCACAGTAGGTGCATTGCACGGTACCGTGCCTTAGCCATTGCTGGGCGGGAATCTACACATGCCCAACCCCAACTACCTCCACACACACTCGCACTGTTTTTAAGTTTTGTGGATTTTTTTCCACGGGCAGGAGTTGCAAGAGCGGGGACAGAGGAGGACCACGTTGTCGTTGGTTGCTAGGACCGCCCAGCAGACCTACGGTAGCAACAAATGATTGCAGAGTTGGAAGTCTGCCATCATCGGTTACTAGGACACGAGCGGTCCTAGCAACCAAGGACCAAAGAGAAACTGTGTCCAAACACAGACTGATCGCCAACCTGTACTGAGCTATGGCTTAAGTGGATGCATCGGCTTTGGAGGCCGGCGCATCCACTGTCAGCCAGCCGTAAAGGAGCACAGGTCGGCTCGTCAGACATCCTCAGACCAAGGGCCAGAAAATGCCCAGTTCTAACTTAAAGGGTCGGTTCATCCAAAACCTAAAAAACAAAAGCTTTATCCAAAGCTAAAAGGTTTAATTCCTGTCTGACTTCTTACACTTGTCAGTTACTTCATCAATAAGATCTCCCCATCTGGCAATGACAAACTCATCATGATGCATTCTCCATATTATACAGCAAATGAAAAATCCTTAAAGGAGAACTATGAGGTGAGTGCTTTTCACTCACCTCATAGTTCTAGCCGACCTGTGACAATGAGACTGTCACAGGTCGGCTCAGTAGATCAGGAGGTGAGCGAACACATACCGGCGTTCGCTCACCTCTCGATCCTGTCACAGCCCTCTGCCGTGACAGGGGAGGGGCTAGATTCCCCCCCTCCCTTCTCCGATCCGCCAGCGCTGACTGGCCGGACGGGGGAGGGGGCGGGTACAGCTGGCTCTGCCTCTAGATAGGCAGAGCCAGCTGTCAGTCACGCAGCGGGCGGTTCCCGGCATAATTGTCGGGATCCGCTTCAGCTGCGGCATCTCAGTATACCGCGAGCAGCAGCTCGCGGTATACTGAGCCTAGGGTGATGGGAGGACGCTAGTTTGTGTCCTCCCGTTACCCTAAGGAGAACTATGGGGAAAAGCCTTAACCCCATAGTTCTCCTTTAAGGGGCAGTGCCCATGGAATGACTTTAATAAGCCGTCAGCCTTTTATTTTTTTTAGAACTGACTTACAAGTTACAGGTAGACATTTTGGTATGATCTCTTTCTAATTAGTCAGCAACACTTATGATACAGGCTTTTTTTTTTTTATTTATCTGCTCGTTACTCTCAGAATGTTAAACTTGAATGATTTTCTTATTATCGGTAATGCTCGAGGGGTCACCTATTTGTCTTTAATAGAGGCATAGTGATCATATGTTAATTGAAAACTAACATTGCATAAATTAAGACCAGTACATTCAATTACTTGTGTGTAAGATTGTCTAGTTTTTGTAGCTTATTGAAGGGCATGGTAATTGACTCTAGCCGACACCATTTCCGTAAACCCGCTAGTTGGGGAAATTCATTTTAGACCTTCTGATCTTGGATAATTTAAAATTCCTCCTGATGGTTTCTGCCTATTGCTATTAAATATTCACTCCCAGCAACAGGGCGCAGCGTAGCAACAGTGGGCAAATGGCCCTGCAGATCATTTTAAAATAAAGATGTAATTTCAACATGCATGAACCAATTAATTTAGGCTTCTTGCTGGGTAATTAATATACCTGTCATTTAATTCCACAATGAACCTTCCCAGCATTAAATGTACTGTAACGGATTGCATTTTTCTTCTCAAAAGAAAAAGGTACAATAATTGCAAAAAATATGTGAGTTTTCTTGTATTATTTTTCCAAAGACGACTGTTGTGTCTTTGCATCACGCAGTCATTATAAATGCTTGAATAGTTAAATGAGAAGTGTTAGCATTTTTAGTTGGTATTGTAGAATGAAGACGTGGTACATAATTGCTTGTAGATCTGTGCTTCATTATCAAGCTTCGCATTTCTATATCCTAATGTAAAGTTGAAAATGAATCTGAATGAGTAGCTTAAATAATTAGATAATTTATTTTTTAAAGATCATGATTATCATGTTTAATTGTACATAATATTTGTGTTAATGAATGTGGCACAAGTGCATTTGGTTTGGTTACTGTGTGGTGACTGTTGTATAGTTACTGCATTAACTATACAATTACAAATGCTTATTTATTCTTTGGGGGCATGAATGACTGGACAGTCAGCTGCTATGACACATTTCACCGTTTTTTGATTAAGGTGACCAAATTACCAGTGTGGGTATTTAAATGTTGGACTATGTTCCTGACACTCAGAGCAGTAAAGCACCCATTGCACGCAATTATCTATATTTTCAATTATTCCAGGCAAAACTTTTATGAACCCTTGCAGTGGGGCTACTCCTGCACTGCAAGGGTTAACTGTTAGTTTTTGTCTAGGTGCTAAAAAAGTTATACTTACCTGAACCACAGAGCCCGGCTTCCTTCTTCTCTCGTCTCTGAAGCCTGTCTCCTCCTGCAGCATTGGAATCTTCCTCGATGTCCTCATGCCTGTACACTGTGTAGAGAATGTGATGATTTATGGGAGCTTAGATCGCTGCATCGGAGGGGGAAAGAGGTTGGAAGGACCCGGTATAAGACCAAGCTGGCTCTTCGGTTCATGTGAGTATAACTTTTTATAGCACTTAGACAAAAAGTGAGCTGCCGGCTCTGTTTGGGTATTCTGACAGCGACCTGCAGAATACAGTGCAAACAGTGGAAATCCTTGATCGACACACTCGTAGTGTTGATGGAGGAATCTGCTCTATTTTACTCGTTCAGCCTAATTCAAGGCAGACGGTTTTTTCTGCTTCTGTCCCTGTTGGAATTTTTCCCCTACTTCCTGTTGGGTGAACCATTGTCACTGTAAAAGTTAGTGAGGGGAAATCTCTAATGGAGCTCCAGATAGCAGCAAAAACTAGACAGGGGTTCTAATCATTCCCCAATCTATCCAAAAGGGAATATAAAAAATTGCACTGAACATAAACTTGAATTTGACAAAGATGCCTAGTTGCATGTAGAGTGTGCACAGTTTTGACCTACATTTTGTAATTCATTTTCTTTCCAGGAAATGTTTTCCTTAAACACGGCTCTGAACTCCGACTCATTCCCAGAGACCGAGTGGGCAGCTCTTAATACCTTCTGGACGTCTTGCTTTGTGGAACACGGAAAGAACATATTTATTAAGGGCCTGGAAAAAAAAGATCAGACTCTGAATTTTAATTTAAGATTTAATTCAGTCAGGCCCTGTTCTTTAAAATCAAAGTGACTTTGAAGATTAAAGATTTGGAAGATTTAATTATTACTTCAGATGTCTTAAAACCATATAGCCCTGGCAACTCTATAGCCTGTCACATTTAATGTGCATAGAAAGCATAAAGTGTATGTTTTAACTGTAACACTGGCTGTGTACTGGAAATTGTAACACCGTCCAAGACGAGGAATACAATTTTTTTTTGTGCTTCTTATTGGAATTGGGTTACATTTACTTATGTTGCTTTATTTTGAATTTAACCTAATTTGATAATATTTTGTTGCCAGTGTAACATTTTTCTAAGAGCGCTGGTGGCACAGTTTTAATGATCCAGCTTTCCACATTGATAAGTTGCGATCACTCCAGTTTTCTGCTGCTCACTCAATTATAGGACCAGAAGATGAAATGATTTCTGTCTTTGTAAGAGACTACATATTTGTAAAAGTTGTGTCAGAAAATAGTGTGGAAGCGATGCTCTGAAACTTGCTCAACAGTCATGTTTTGTACATTTTACTTTATAACCTTTGGTGTATTTGCCATTGATTGGATGTAAGTGTATCCTGCCCTCTACAGTTTTTTCTTCCACAAGGTTTATAACATGGTTGGTTCTCTTGTGTAATTTAAAAGCCACTTTTCTACTGTTTTTTGTTTTTTTTGTCTGATCACATTTTGTGGAGGAATAAAGAGATGGCAAATAACTAGCAGAAGTTCTTTAGCATTGTTTACAATTTGTTAGCATAAGTAATGGAAAATCATAAATACACAGATACATACATTTCCACAGTTGTAGAACACTCTATTACTATTTAAAGTAACCCCGTTACTATGACAAAACATATAAATAAGAGGCATTCTGCAAAAGAATATACTGGAGTTATAGTGAGGAGAGCTAAGGGTTAAAGTGACACTAAACTCAGGAGTTAAATCTTAATAGTAATGGTTCTTCCACCTGCGTATATTAATCAGCTGGTGGAATAAGGGACCAGGAAGTAATTCTGCTTACAGCTGACTTTACACATTTGCATAATAAATCCCATATGGTGACATTTGAATCTTGAATGTGCAACAGGAAGAACACGTGTCTAAAAGTGTATGAAACACATTGCAGACAATGGGATTGCTGATTATCATCTAAAAAGTGAATACAAGAAATGAGTGTCATTCAGATGGTAATGTTAAAACAAATTCTGCAATCAACATGATGATAATGCTTTTAGAATATCGGCAAACTGCCACCATTTTGATAGTTTCAAACACAACCCCCATTTAAAGCAGATTCCATGTACGTGAGCCATTTTATTTTTCAGGAGATTGAGGTAAACCTGTCAGGTGATATAAAGGCAAAATGCCAGCAACACAAACCAATGGCAGGCCCTTGACGATGTCTGCAAATACTTTTATTTTTATTTTTTTCTTGTAATGTTTCCTTTGCTTACAGGTGCACACTTTATACAGAGGCCTTGACTTTTGCTTCGACTTGCACCTAAGACCCACCCACTGCCATTCAATAGAACAGTGCAAGAACCTTTACCAACTGTCACTGATTGTTGAATAGCAGGGGTGCAGCTTATATGCTGTAAATACTAGCACGTTATGGCTAAAAGCTCCAGGGGGGACATTTAGTTTTTACTGGTTAGGTACCGTGGTTCCTCCGGGCCACTACGTCACTACTGTGTGAACCCCAGGACCCAGCGAGGGACCTGTTATCGAACACACTCAGAAGTGTCAGAAAATAGTGGCACATGTAGTTGTTGAACAGGGAAGATTTCACTCGCCACCCACCAGAAAGAAAAGTATTCACCATATTCTGTTTTTGGGCGCCCCTCATTTAATTTTGTTCATGCTACTAATGGGTCTCTTTAAGAAGCTTCATGCATATAAAATCAGTCACATGTAGAAGAATTTGGAAAGAAAGGACCCATTGGTGGACACATCTGTAATCCAGCATAACAAACCTGCATGTCTGAACTCCAAAAGAAATAAGCTGCTTCTGTGATGCAATTGAACCTTCCCCCTGTTTTGCTTTGTATAAACTGTGCCGTGTGAGGTACGGGTCTAAAATTAGATTTCCTCTCACTTCAAGTAAAAGGTGGAAATGGTGATATCTGGATTTATTATATGATTTCAAGAGCTCTTTCATTTAAAAAAAAAAGGGCTGCTTTGCCATTAGACCTGCTTTCCTCTAATGCTTACAATACATTTCATTACAAAAAAGTATATAACACATATATAGATATATTTATTTTAAATGAACATTAACATACAGAATCTGCTTTTAACGTGCTAATATAATTGAACATGTTAATAATTAAATATTGTTACTTCTACTGTTCAGTATTTTTTCAAACCAATACTCATATATGTGATAAAGGATTAGTAGGTTATTCACTTTTAAAGTGATTCCACTGAAATTAAATAGAAATGCTACCTGTAAAAAAAAAAAAAGGTTTTAATATTTTCCTATTCTCCTGCCCTCGCTGATGATTCCTGCTGTCTTCATCATCCAACGCTGTAATAACGTAGGGGTCAGTAGGTGGAACAATCGAATGTAGAGCCCAAGCTGGGGCACTTTGATACTTATTGCGTTAATCCTGATCCAGAAGCTCGTAGTTGCAGTGGGAGAATGGATTTGTAGTGATCTCTAGCAGTCACATGTAATAGGTTCCCAGTCTCTCACCATCTCTTGCTGCATGTCCTCAGTCTCCAACTACACCAGTAGCATGTCCACAGTCTGCAAAACCTTCCCCTGCATTACATATACTGTAAATAATATGTGCACCTGAGGCCCCTGTATTTAGTAAGTGGACCACCGTAAGCAGCTTGTGGTGCTTCAGGTACACACATTAAAGGGACACTGAACTCAGGAATTAAATCCTAAAAATGCATTCAAGTATCTTAACAATTAGCAAAAATGGATCTTACTTGTGTATCACTCGGCTGTAGATCCTCGAATCATCTCTGAATTGGTGCTGACACTGTCCTTCCTTCTAGAGGGTGGCTACTTTTCTTCCCCATGGTGCCTGGGTGTGTTGTAAAGTAGTCACCGCTCCAAGCTCACTGCCCTGATGGCCTACAATCTCAATACAAATTAGTAAAATAAACATGAGATTGTAGTCCATCACAGCAGTGAGCTTGGAGCGGTAACTACTTTACAACACACCCAGGCACCATGGGGAAGAAAAGTCGCCACCCTCTAGAAGGAAGGACAGTGTCAGCACCAATTCAGAGATGATTCGAGGATCTACAGCCGAGTGATACACAAATAAGATACATTTTGTTAATAGTTACGGTACTCAAATGCATTTTTAAGGTTTAACTCCTGAGTTTGGTGTCACTTTAATAGAATATTCCACTTTATTTTAAATAAAATACATATTTTAGATTCATAAATCATTTTGTAATGTATACGTTATTAAAAAACGACTTCTCTTTTGTTCTGCAGCGTTTGCAGTTCTTTAAAACTTAGCAAAAATGTCTCGCTTGCAAAATGGAACACACTATACATAAAGACCATTACAAATAGTCTGATATACAGCTAAGCTGCACCCCTGCTATTCAACAATCAGTGACAGTTGGTAAAGGTTCTTGCACTGTTCTATTGAATGGCAGTGGGTGGGTCTTAGGTGCAAGTCGAAAGAAAAAGTCAAGGCCTCTGTATAAAGTGTGACCTGTAAGCACAGGAAACATTACCGGAAAAAAATAAAGGTATTTGCAGACATCGTCAAGGGCCTGCCATTGGTTTGTGTTGCTGGCATTTTGCCTTTATATCACCTGACAGGTTTACCTCAATCTCCTGAAAAATAAAATGGCTCACGTACATGGAATCTGCTTTAAACGGGGGTTGTGTTTGAAACTATCCAAATGGTGGCAGTTTGCCGATATTCTGAAAGCATTATCATCATGTTGATTGCAGGATTTGTTTTAACATTACCATCTGAATGACACTCATTTCTTTTATTCACTTGTTAGATGATAATCAGCAATCCCATTGTCTGCAATGTGTTTCATACACTTTTAGACACGTGTTCATCCTGTTGTACATTCAAGATTCAAATGTCACCATATGCGATTTATTATGCTGGTGTGTAAAGTCAGCTGTAAGCAGAATTACTTCCTGGTCCTTTATTCCACCTGCTGATTAATATGTCGGCAGTGGAAACGGTTCCCTTGACAACTCTCACTGGGATGATGACATGGAGGATGAACCCTGACAAACATTTGTTATAACTGGTTTGGTTTTAGTCATACAGACACTTTATATCCATGATACTGATATAACATGACTGACTGTCTAACCTATATTAGTTCATCATTATGTGATTTAGACAAACGCAGGTAGTGTCAACCTAAAGAAACATGACTTCAATGCAATTTACATTTCTGACCTGTCATAGGCTGTCATTGTTATACTATAAAAATATAAAGTGATTTCTTAAAGGGGTTGGATGGATAATAGAAATTATCCTATTTATGTTGTATTTCGCCTCTGGATATCCTTTAAAAGTGGAACTACTTGGCATTTTGTAAAGCATGAGATTGCATAAGATGTTAAAGTGAATAACAACTTTATCTGGTCAGCTACTTTGTCATGCCGAAAGTATTCATACTCATGACAAGTTCTCTCGTTTTCCTAACAACCCTTATACAAAAAACGTTTTCTTTCTGATATATTTTTTCAGTACAAATTCAGTAGTCCATATAGAAAATTCAGTGAATGTTGTTTGGTCTATATAAATATTTTCCTAAAATAAATACACAGGCTGCCATTTCTGACCTGCTCCTGTCTGGCTATTGTGCTGACCCCTCTAGCTTTGATGGATTGGGAACAAGTATACATATTGAGACATATACATAAAGTCAGAACTTCTAGTCACTAATTCTGGGTTGGTGACTCGAGGTATTGAAACCTGAGGATTAGTCGGATAGCCAGACAACTGGCGTTGAGGTGCTGGCAATCATCCCTCCATTTTGTTTTCCTCAAGAAAGGTTTTAACCAAAATGAAACTATAATGGTTTTGTCTGTAAAAAAAACAAGTCAAGGCAACTGGACTTGCTGTTTTTTTCTTGAAACTGGCGATCCCGTGGACACTGACATATAATGGTTTTGAGTCAATTTCATAATTAATTTTTTTATACTGTACATTCTTTGTATTTAAAGCTGACCTTTACCCCCTTTGACTAAAAATCATATCAACATACAACTCTGCATGCAGATATGAAATCATCTTACATTCATTAGCTAAAAAAACATATTTTTATTTTACTTACAATTTCTTTTTTCTTTCCACTTCCTGGTCCACTTTGGCACAAATTATGTAATTGTGCCCAAAGCATTGCATCCTGGGAAGGTTACATCACACTGCATTGCTGGGAAATCTCATCCGTAAAGTGCAAAATCTGGCGAGAACACAGGCAAAGACATTTTCCTCCCCTGAGATGATGTGCATGGTCACATGTCCTGGTCACATGTGCCAGAGTTCCAGGAAGTAAAGGAGATCTAGTAATCTGCCCTTAGTTGAAATGGCCACTGTAAGAAGACTGGGAAAGAGAAGTAAAACAGGGCATGCAAAGAATAGAAAGCCGGCAATTATCTAGAAGTATGTGTTTGTAGATTGTGATTACTAAACATTTCTAAAGATGTTATTTTGAAGATATGGGTAAAGTTCCTCTTTAACCTCCCTGGCGGTCTGATATTTTTTGCTTTTTTTTTGTCTATTTTTTTCCTGTTTTTTTTCTTTGTATTCCATTTTTTTTTTTTTTACATTTCCCACTGGTTCCGGCCCCCCTGCGACGCGGCCGCTCGCAAAGGACGGAACCCGGAAGACCGGCATCGGCCGGAGGACACAGTGCGGCTCGTAGGGAGAAGGTAAGTGAAGCGCTGTGTAATCCCGAGTGTGGCTTGGGGTTACCGCTTTTGGTACTGAAAATTAACCCCCGAGCCAAACTCGGGAATACCGCCAAGAAGGTTAATACAACACAGCAGTAGTTGTATCCTATCAGGAAGGCTGTCTCATTGAGAGGGGAATGGGTCATTGCTCTTATTCATGAACTCCCATTTATACATTTCAACTTGAGCTGCACATACTGTGTTAGAAAGACCTCTTCACCCTTGTTTAAGTTGTGAGCTTTTTGGTGCTACTAGCATTCCCCACTATACCTGTTTTTTTTTCTGTTTTGATAGTAGAGAAAATGTGTTCAGGCTTATTTTTATTTTTTTAAGGGACTATGTTATTTTTATGGCCAACAAATAAAACTCAATGGGTGGAATTTGTCAAAACTGGAGCAGAGAAAAACTGGACCAGATTTGCACTGCAACCAATCAGCTTCTCTGTCTCATTTTCAAATCTTACCTGGGCAAACTGAAGACAGGTGCTGATTGGCTGCCATGGGCAACTGCTCCAGACTCTGTCTGCTCCAATTTTGATAAATTCCCCCGAATGTGCAGTACAAACCTTTTAGTATTGGATTTGAGTGATCACAGCCTTAGCATTGTTTTTCTTTTTTAATCATAGTCACAAATGGGTGGGAAACGCCCCCAACACTACTGCTGCCACAGATTGGGTCGGGGGGAGGAATTGGCAGGCAGGGATTTGAATGGGCTTTGGCCATGTGACATATCAGGGATCACAATCTTCAATCATGCCAACAAAGGCAGTCAGTCTAAGCATACTTACAAACTCAGTCCAAAATCAGTTGTAGGCTGACCCCCAGAATGAGCCACATTACCTAAATAAGTATTTTGAATGTAACCTAGATCTGTGCAGCAATCACGCAAAAGTATTTTACACCGCTAGTCACATTCCAGTGCTCCTTCAATTGCTACAGCGAAAGAAAAGGTCGCTTTTCTTTTCACACTTTAGTGGCTGTAAATAGAATAAAAAGAAAAACACAGAAAAAAAGGTTTCCAGGTTTGGAATCTCCTTTATTAAAAGCAGATCACAACATGTTAAGCACCATATAATTGTTTTAAATATACAATATGGTAATATACTGAGCTATCTTGTGGATATAATCCAATAGGGCTGACAGATAATAATAATAATACAGTGGGCAATGATTAAGGTAATCTTATTATAGGATACATTAACATTATTGGGAATTTGGGGCAGAAGGAATGGTGGAAGATAATAAAAATGTAAAATGTCTTAAAATACATTGCTACCTCTTGAAAGTACAATGTATGAGCAAACTATAAAGAGGGAACTAGTAAAGAGGAGAAACTAATAAAAAGAAAAAAAATGTACTGGTTGCTAAGCTGCTACAAACTTTGCATCTGAAATCACAGGAGAAATCAGCCCTTATCCAGTGCTCAAGAGATATTGGGGTTGATTTGCTAAAGGCAGACAGGCTGTTCAATCTACAAGGGAGTTATCCTTCAGCTTAGTAAATGCACTGCATGCACTTGTAACCAGTGAAGGCAAAAAGATGGGAGTCTTCAATGTAAGTTCCCTCCTATTTTGAGTATATCCATTACTGGACATTAAATATATACTGCCTGACCCCAAAAAAGTCACATACTCCAATATTTCATAGGACCACCTTTAGCTTAGATTATGGCACACATTCGCCATGGCATCATTTTGATAAGCTTATACAATGCCACAATATTTATTTCCATCCAGAGTTGCATTCTTTTTTCACCAAGCTCTAGTAGTGATGATGGGAGAGTCGGAGCACTGCGTAAAGTCTTCTCCAGCACATCCCAAAGATTCTCAATGGGGTTAAGGTCTGGACTCTGCTCCCTGAGCCACTATTTCACAATATGCCTGTGCCATCAGGGAAGAAAAAATCCATTGATGGGAAAAGCCTGGTCATTCAGTATATTCAGGTAGACACCTGACCTAATTTCTTGAGGACATAACGTTGCTGTACCTAGACCTGATCAACTGAAGCAACCCCAGATCCTAATACTGCCTGAAATCCAAGTGATAACTTTTTTGGGGCCAGGCAGTGTATATACACAAGTTCATCATGTAGGAGCATCATTTCATCTACATAAAACATGTCTATGGCAGCACAAAGGATGCTTGTACATAAAGTTCTACTTTCAGCTACAGAATAATTTTAATGTTGGCTGCTTCTAAAATACAGATGCTAAAATACATTTCATTTGCTTCTCATTTAAAATAACACAACAGCCCAGGCGAAAAAATGTTATTATTTTCAAAACAAAACCATGTAGAAATCTCAACTAAGATTTGCTAAAACCCTAACATTTATTTATATAGCATCATCATGTCCCTTAGTGCTGTACAAAGTACAAGTTATAACAAAGGTTAGTAGCGGTAATACAATACCTTGTTCCAAATACTAGTACATACAGCTGTTAGGCAAAATGCAGCAATAAAAGAAAACCACATTTTGAATATTTAGCACAGAAAAGAAATACAACAGATGATTATGAATGTCAGTGCAAGCAAAGTGTGTTGTTGTGTAGTATAGCCTGCTAAGGGCATGTATTAACAACGTGAAATTAATGTAAGCCAATTGCACTCGGCTCCGGTGAAATGGTCAGCCAGCTGTGTAGGATTGCATTGTCTGCTCTCGTCTCTGTACTCATCCGAAGCATTTTCCCCCTGCAGTCAAGTAATTTAATAAATGTTTTGAGGCTATTGAAATGACAAAGTGATAAGCAATCTTCTAGACGGGTGTTCAGTTAAAGCAAGCTAAAAGTTACACAACAAACGCTGAAAAAAAAAGAAAAAAACAAAATTAATCAGACAAATTGATATTATTTTTATTTTACAAGATAGCTTCTTGGTTGCTGGCTGTAGCAGCATTGTGCTTCATAAAAGAAAACTATTGATTCCTTCTCTTATCTGAGTATTCCGACTGAGATCGTACCTGGGAGCATAACACATTCAGGATCTCTCATGATTTTCTGGTCATAACGAAATGAATTAATAATGTGTGTTCTTTCTTTTGTTTTTTTTCCTTTACAAAATTGTGGTTTCTGGACTTCATTTTGCTAAAAGAAAATAAGTATTTACACAGGGCATACACCCCCACATACGCCATTTAGTGTTATTAAAATGACCTTTTCGTATTAATCTGCACTTAATGTTATTTTCTAAACTTTAAAAAATTCAAACAGTCCTTGCTAACAATACAGAGCTATCTGAAAATCCTGATGCAGCCGTCAGTAACCAGCGAAACTGGTCAGGTTTTAAGGTGACCTGTTATCCCTGTGAACCCCTGCTTAGGAAATCCTGAGTCCTGTGCAACATGAGACTTGTGATAGATACTCTGATAAGTACATTTATTTAATGACATTCACCAATTGGAATTGTGGAGCTGGTGGCACATAGAGGGGGGGGGGGGGGGGGGATTTGAGGGGGGGGGAAAG
>NW_017306704.1:417473-435465 GCF_000935625.1 Nanorana parkeri
TCACCGATTGTAATTTGTGGTGTGGTGGCCATTGTGGGGGGGGGGGGGGTGTGATATGAGTAGGGATGAAAGTAAAAGTGGGATGATGGACTTTTGACCACTCTACAGATGCATCTCTCCCACTAATCCCCCACTGCTGGATGGATTGCTGATGTAGTGGATTCATTATTGATATAGCAAAGCCCAACCCTGGAATGCATACTCACCTAGAGAGAGACCTGAAACAAATATGAAATCTAGCTTAAAAAAAATGGCAACCACACAAATCAATTTATAACTAGCTTTTAAAGTCATTTGCACATGGAAGGTCTTTCCAAAGTACAAGCACAAAAATGTCACAGCATACTTACTAGCTAGCCTGCAATACACAGGGGGCTTCAACTGACATTGTGATGTGCTGGGCTTCTGGACTGTACAGAAATAGAATTATGTCAGGTAAAATAGTTTCAAATGTGTATTTTAGTTGTGTATTTAGCTTTTTGAATGGAGGTCTGCTTTAACCAATGAATCCAGAAATGTCTTGACAGTGGTTTCACAACACATTATATTGTCATTTTAGTCTGTACACAAATTGGCTGCTTGTTGGAGCTGGAAATCTTTTTCCTTCAGTAGACTGGAAGAGATTCACATGTGTTTACCTTTCAAAAAAAATGTAAATCGAATAATAGTTCTTAGCCTTTCACAAAAGCAGTACAAGTTTTAGTTTGAAGCTAAAGTCTATATTTAAAAAAAAAAGTAAAACATGCCACATATTTATAAAAGAAAACATTTGCATGTATTATTTTTTGCTTTGGAGCCACTACAAATTTGCAACTGCAATCATTGGATCATATGTACAATGCTCTGGTTCTGGCAGACTCTTTCTTCCATCCCTGTCCATACCTAGGTACAGATATTCAGTAACAGGGATGGGAGGAAGCATGAATTGTCTACAAATGAAATAGTAGATGGGACTTGTACTTTCTCCATTCACAGAAGGAGAGACCTCCATCCTGCCTGCAGAAGAACTCCACAATTCAGATGATAGGGATGTGTGGCAATGTGACCATGTGAGCAGTGAGAACAGAAAAAATGAGGATGGAAGCGCTACCACCAAAGGGTGACTTATCATAAAAATGGTAGGTCCACGTGGTGTGTGGTCCACCTGGGTTAATTGATGGAGGCTGAGGGGAGGCTGATGTGTGTGGAGGCTGGAACGACTCCAGGGGTGGCTGGTATCGTGTTGTCCACCAGATGGCAGAGGTGATCAGAACTGTATGGAATTAAGGAACACATTATATATATATTCCATGGGTGAACAGATCTGTGGGAAGCCATGGAGATGTGCGGGCTGGCCCATACCGTCGGACCTGGGGGGGACAGAAAGCCAGTGAGAGCCTCAATGGTTAGGGGTGGGCAAGCCAGCCCCAAAGTTCAAGTTAAATCGGGACCAAGAGCAGTGTGTTGGGGGAGCCCACAATGGGAAAAGGATCGCGGGAGACACGGGTGAGTGCGGGCTGACAAGCACTGCCGGGACAAGGGGAGTGGACCTACCATTTTTATGATGTCCTCATTTTTTCTGTTCTCACTGACAAACGTCAGACACCCCGGTCCGCGCATAAGAGAAGCAGCACACCTAGCATCAACATCCACACCCACACGCCCCCATCTTCGTTTAGCGCTGTATCAAGGGGCAAATCTCCTTAACTTTTCATTGTCTACAGAAGCAGTGGCCTCTCTACAGAGGTTGCTTAGCCCCCTACTGAGTCAGAGTCAAAGCTCACAATCAGCAGGAAGCAAAAGCTTTGCTGAGCTGTAGGTCTGACTAAGGGGACAAGTCAGACCTCTGTATTGAGACCGCTGTTGCCACTGAGAACAAGGGTCCCCCTATGCAGCTGCTGGCAGGGGACAGGCTTTTCTATATAGGCTTGTGACAGATTGTACTGGCCACGGGGTGAGGTAATTGCTGGCTACTATGTTAGCAATAGGTTGAAACAGGTGGTCAGTTACAAAATGGGTTAACTCACCTAAACAGTGTGGATAGAAGGATTGAAAAGGAGATGCAGCTAACAGGTAGAGAGAGAGAGAGAGAGATCTCTGCTGCACTAGATGTATACTGAGACCTGCAAACATGTTGTGTTTGTTTAGCAGGTGTTTAAAAGCTTAGCTTGGCACCTTTATTCAGTGAGGGGGAAACATTTCTATGTTTAGGTAGATCTCTGACAGAGATAGGCTTTTTGTTTGTGTTTTTTGTTACAAGCTGGCTTAAGAAGACTCAGTGCTGTTTGTGAAATAATTGTCACTAACTGAGTACAATAAACGTCCCTGCTAAGAACTTTTGGACTCCAGCCTCTACAAGTTTATTGGCTTACTGACTGCATTTTGACACAGTGTTACCCAGGAGCAGGCACACACTGTTACAAGGCTGTTGCAGCTTTCTAAAGAAAACAAACTAAACATTCAACACCTTTTGCTTTGATGTACTTGCAATGTATTTAGCTGATTTAAACTGAGGGTTCACTTTGGCTTTAAATATCAGCTACAGTCTCCATAAAACTGCAGCCACTGCATGTATGTGATTGTGTAGCCTATTATATTAATGTCAGCATATGTCTTATATAAAGGTAAACATTTATAAATATACAATCTCTTACCCACATTGGTTAGACATGTAGAATAGACCAGTCTAGGAATAGACCAGTCAATCATCTGTCACCTACTTAGGTGGGTGACTGACATTTGTAAGATACAGAGATAAGCAAATCAATCTGCAAATTGGGCAAGTCTAACAGTTTAGGAGGGTTTTTTGGTTTTCTGTCAAACTGTGATGTTTTGATTCTCCTGAATGTGTGTGTGCATATTCTTCCTACGCGGTACAAATTGTGTTATTCATGAATCCTAACTGACTGGATTGAATAGATGTGCCACTCTCTGCAACGCAGATTTACTGATCTATTCACAGCTTTAGAGTGTGTGTGTGGGTGGGTGTGTGTGTGTGTGTGTGTGTATGTACAATATTTGCTTTTTAGTGCCACATCAGTATAACCATTAAGAACTATATTTAGAATTTGGGAATGCTTTTTCAAGAAAAAGAAGGGCTTCTATCACTAATAAAACAATATATTTTTACATTCAGCCGGATAGTTTGCAACAATAAAAGGCAAAAAAAATAGAAAAATTCCCTCCCAAATAACAATTAAGAACCACCCATAATATAACAACTGATAAAAGTATAGAATTCATTTAATTTTATAAACACACACACACACACACACACACACACACACACAATGTAGGTGCATCACTGCAATTTAATTCAAAGAACATAGGATTTTATTTAAAAAGAGATTATTTACAATGCAGCCCATTTATACTTTTTAGGAATGGACTTGTATGTATATAAGCCCAATGATATGAACTTAGGCAGGGTCGTTATAGCTCACTGTAATGCAAACACATACAGTATGACAGCTCAGTGTAGTGAAATGCATTTATATACAAAAATACAATCTGAAAGGTTTAAAAAGTTGAAAGAATTTTTGTGTATTTTTGTTTTATTGTATACATTGAGTAAAACAAAAAAGATTTCAAATAGCCACTTCTAAAGTTTACATAAGCAGTAACATGCACCAAGTGGTAAAAAGTGCAGAAATTACTATTATTTTTTTTTGCTATTGTCTAAAAAACCTCAAATAAGAACAAAATGCATCAAAAATACAAGGAAAAACACAAAACAATTTTCTCATTCTAGGGGGATATTTATGTTTTATTTTTAATACAAATCTATTTGGTTAATGCCCCATTATTGGCCATTGCCATATTTAGTTAATGACGCCAGCCAGCATTCCCGAAACCTTTGTTTACATTCAGCTGCCAGGCAAGAAATCTCCTGGCCGGCAGCTCAATAAGGATGGGGATGCATCATTGGTTGCTAGGACGCAGGCATCATAGCAACCAACAAGCCCTAAGTGGGAAGCTGTCACATTCAATACAGCTTCCCAGTGCAAACATGCTCTGCTGTTTACTACACACCGGACTCAGAACAGGGAATTTTTGTATTTCTCTGAACACCAACTTACAGTTAGTTTCAATTACCTCTCGTTTTGCTGTCTACAAACTGTAATTCTTTTTGAATTTGTCACATCACATTGACACATTGTGAAAGTTACACAAATAGTAACTACCTGAACCTGTTGTATACACTGAGTGGCCAGATTATTATGACCACCCCATCACTCTTAACCGTCGAAAGGCTTTCATGAATTAGCCACAGGACTTTTTTAAGGGCGCATACCAGCAGAAATTAGGACCCGCATCCAGTTTTAACTACTATCCAAGGGTCATTTAGAGAGGTTTTCTTCATTTACTGTCACAGTGATAAGGATTTCACCAGATAGCAAGCAAAGGAAAAACTTCAACAGGGAAACATACATGAAAAAAAGCCTTCCCATACTTTACAGCAAAGTAGTATTTTTTTTCTTTCTATGTTGCCTTTGAATCTTTTTCTCAGTTCCTGTCTCAGAAAACAGTTATCACTGTGACAATACGTCCAGGAAAATCTCTCTAACTAGCCTCTGAATAGCTGTAAAAACACAACAGAAGTTTAACACTTCCCCACTCGATCCAAAACGGAAACAAAAAATTTTGTCTGGAAATACACATTGTTTTTTTATCAGCTATAACCTACTCCATTCATCTTTATGAATGAAGGCAGCTGCCATTCAGAAACAATAGGGTTTAATGCAGGCACAGTTATCAGCATGCATAGTAGCATATTTCTATGTATTCTGTTTACTGTCCAGTGCCTCTATTAGCCTCCAATGTGTCTGAATGTGTCTGCATTTGCCTATTTGCCTGCAGCGAAGGGTTAGAACTAAGATCTGTGTCTAGAGATGGGGATTAATTTCTTGTAAGGCCTGGTTATAGGAGTTTTAGGCTGATGAACAGTCCACTAGGGACCACTGAAGTTTCAAGTGGGCGTAGGCCTATACGTAAAACACAGGACTCATTTCATCAACTTAAACACAGTCACTGGGGGAGCTCCTTCTTACACGACAGGCCTGAGAGCAGTCCATAATGGACTTCCACCTATGGCTTCCCCTGTCAACATAACACAGGGACCCCAAGTCCTTTCTTACTGGCTAAAGCCTGTGGGCAAGCAAGACATTCCTTATTTCAAGACATGAGCAGAGGGCGAGCACTGGGCATACCAATCCATATTGCACAAACACTTTCACTTCATTTTCTTTTTCTATTGAAGTATGCAGTTGCAGTGCAGTCTCAATTATTTCAATTGTCACATTTGACAAGCGCCACTTGTCAAATGCAAAATGCTGTTAGTTTTTTACTGCACCGCAATATTTTGCACTACGGCAATGTGTACTGACCTCACCTATCGTGTGAATGAATCCTTACTTTAAAATTGTTTTTCTAATGTTGTCTTGAGGGTACAAGCTCACTAAGGAGAAATCCCAAAATGGGCTACTCATGCAGAGTTCCATTTACAGCCCCACCAGATGGGGAAAACATGACTCCACTCCCACTCTTATCTGCAGCTCACATTCTACTCTTAACCCCTCCCACATCTCCTTTTATATCCTATCAGGGTAGACCAGACTGACAGACCTATCTCCTGGCAACAAAAAGGCAAGACCTTCCCAAAAGAGACTCTACAATACGATATGAAAGAAGCTTTAAGCTGGCCATAGGCAGCTCAGATTTCAGTTGATTCTTGCTGAATCTGACAAAATTCGAGCTGCAAGCACCACCCCACGTGGCTAATGTTGATGTAAAAAATAAACTGAGCCACTGCTACCTAAATACAATGTTAGATAGAAAGAAACTGCGCTAGGAATCAAATACCACTCTAAGAGCAGCTGTGCTTAATAGGTGAGTACACCCAAAATAGGAAAAAAGAAAATAGCACTGCGCTTCAAACTCAAAAATTATATTCCTAAAATGTGAAAAAAATAGTATAAACTGTGAAATTTTCACAAAGGGATACACAATTTTGTGTCATACACAACACCTGTGTTGCACAATGCCTGTGCTGATGAAAGAAAAAGAAAAAAAACACGTGCTAGTACATCTCATAAAATGTGTACATATAGAAAATCCTATGTTGAATCTCACAAGTGATGTATTACTCCCACCTAATCTGCATAACCATGTGTGAAGTCCATTACTTCTGGATACAATAAAGTCCTTGTATGTGAGGATATATCTTCCTGCTTTTATAATCAACACCAACGTCCGTGAATGCAAAAACAATTTCGTTGTTTTTTTTTCTCATTCCACCTGTTGGGCTAAAGGACCGACATTTGAGCCATCTATGGCCAGCTTTAGGCTTTGCATCTGCTTTACACACTTTACACAGACTTGGAAGTCTACCAACCAGTCAAAACAGATTCTGGACATGGAGTATTTTTGTTGTACTCTCTGTTCTTGGCCTTTGTCCTCAGTGTCTCTTACTGGGTTACCCCACTAAAATATTCACTTTCCTCTGGCGTCAGTATTTTAATGTGCAATTGCACAACGCCAAAACTTTATTTTTCCTACAACCGAGATTCTTGCTCATTTGCTGATGTAAGTTTATTCCAACATCTGATTTATCAAAGTGTTAATAGAACAATAAGAGGAAATGATCTGATACATTGCTCCTGGGAACAAAGCATTCCTCATATGAAAACCATGTTCTTTTTATTTCAGAACGATACCTCCCTTTTATTAAGGAATGCTCATTCACATGCCATCAAGTGCCTTCCGTCACTCCTGATAATTTTGTGCCCTGCAGATTTGCATTGATATTCTATAACATAACCTTAATGAAAAAACTTGTCCCCAAGCTCAGACAGCGAATTTGTAGGAGAGAGGCGCAAAGTTAATATAAGCGCTTAGAGATGCCTGGAAGAATTACAATATGCGGGGTAGAGCCAAAATGCTAATCTGTAGAATACAAAATAGGTGGAATCTGAAGAATACAGTATAAAATCTGCTCTTTTCTACATTCTGAAGAAAATTACTGTTCATGGGCATTTTTTATTATAAGACACTTATGAGTTAGTGGCTAGGGGAGCAAAGTAAAGGGGGCAGAGTGGTTGCCCCAGATTTTGCTATACATATTTAATTACAAGTGGGTTCTAATAAGATATTTGCAATTAAACTTGGTAGCCTACTGCTTCCACAAACCATTTAATTTTTGATGAATAAATGTTATAGATGAGGAAAAGGGTGGAGTGTGTATGATAGGACATCCCCAGAGGACATGGTTTAATTATCCACACAAGTCATGACCAGTATGGACTACTAAACAAGACTTTAAAGTGAACCTGTGGCCAGGAAATGCACATTCAAATATTTACATTCTTATCAAGTAGTTAATGAGTTTGAAAACAAGCCGTCACGTCAGTAGCTGGGGGTAGTGTGGAGCAATTCATCCTCAAAAATAACAGCAGAAGCACTGAAGTTGTTCAAGTCATTCTCTCAGCAGCTAATCTCCCCTGCTTCCCCCTACCAAAGAGTTTGATCTGAGCTGCTAAGAGAAGCAACTAAAATGGGTTCATTGCAACTACTCTGAACTTGAACTGCTCCACAGTGCCTGCAGCTACAGAGGTAAGTGGAGGCTTGTTTTAAAGATCATTTACTGCTTATTACGGATATGTAAGTACTAAAACATCTACACCTTGAGTACAGATTCACCTTAAAGGCTAAATTCACCTTTTGCAAAAATTAAAGAATTGCATATTTAATAATATGCCTGGGAAAGAATATGCAGAAGCCTGAGCTTTGCCGCTGTGATCGAGAGAGTGATCAAGGATTGAAAAAAATTAAAGAAATGCATTTTTTTTATATTATTAAATATGCATTTCTTTAATTTTTGCAAAAGGTGAACATAGCCTTTAAGGTGGGTAATTGAGAGTGGAATAGGGCTGGGCTCACACCAAGTGTGTTTCATTTAGCACACGTGTGTGTTGACATGCATTTTTTTAAAGTGTTGCATTGATGTGCTTTTTTTATTACATGGCAGAAGCCATAATACTTTATTTTGGTTTCCTTAAAAGGAGAACTATGGGGTCAGTGTTTTTCCCCATAGTTCTCCTTAGGGTAACGGGAGGACACAAACTAGCATCCTCCCGTTACCCTAAGCTCAGTATACCGCAAGCTACAGCTCGCGGTATACTGGGACGCCGCAGCCGGAGCGGATCCCGACGTAGATGACGGGATCCGCCCAGCTGCGTGAGTGACAGCTGGCTCTGCCTATCTAAAGGCAGAGCCAGCTGTGGGTCCATTCTGCCAGCTAATTCTGCCAGTCAGCACTGGCAGATCGGAGCGGGGAGAGGGGAAACCAGCCCTCCGCCTGTCACGGCAGAGAGCCGTGACAGGATCGAGAGGTGAGCGAACCTGATATGTGTTCGCTCACCTCCCGATCTACTGAGCCGATCTGTGACAGTCTCATTGTCACAGGTCGGCTAGAACTATGAGGTGAGTGGAAATCACTCATCTCATAGTTTTCCTTTAATGCGTGCTGCAGCATGCTAGGATGTGTTGTGTGTGTTGCAGCACACAAATCCAAAATGTTTCATTTTCACCCAGCAAACATCAGTGCAGCACGTTACCGTGAACTGGACCTATTGGAAACAATGGACGTAATGTAAATGGGTTTTAACTTCAGTAAGCAACCACCAAAGTTCCAGAAAAAAAACAGGCTTCATGAAAGGTGAATACTATGCAAAATTGATATTTCAGATTTGTTTAGCTTCTGGTAAATTAAATTATATGTTGGCTTTTCATAGCTTTTGGGGACTCCGGTGGGGACATATTCCCATCAATAATTCCTTTCCATCTAACCACTACATCGGTTACAAAGCCAGAGAGTAATGGAATCATCCCTTTAAAGGTTATCTTTAATGTAGAATATGAAATAGAGAATCTGCCTACAGAAAAGCATCCTTGGCTGCAGTCATCGGAGCCTCAGAGATAGATGTTTACCTTGGCGTAGGTAAAATGTATCTTAATAGGGGAAGTAAACTGCCACCACAGTAGGGAAATTAAGGGCCCCCAGGAGGTGTGGTAGTATGCAAAGCATATTAGAACATTATGGCAGACTCAATTTGCAAGCCATCCCCTTCAGCACTGTGAAGTCAGCGCTCCTCCGGTCACCGGCGCTCCCATCTTCTCCCAATCTTCTTCCATGTTCGGCATCTTCTGCTTCTTGAGTGGCCAGGTTGCGATGATGTACCTACTGTGCATGCGCAGGGGAGTTACTTCATCTCACCACAGAACTGTGCCGAGATTGCACTGAGCTAGACATGCACGGCTCAGTGCTCATGAACAATGACAGGCCAGAAGAAATTATGACAGAAGAGCCATAGAGTCTTTCCTGTCATACAAACCCTACATGTCAGCAGTTTTTTTGTTTTTAATGGACTTTATTTCCACTCTAAGAACCCAACTCCTTGTTGTGTACATTTAATAGGTGCGAAGCCAGCCTCAAAACCATGTCACAGAAACAAGTTTGCATCACAGTGTGGTGGAAGATTCAGTACAAATTTATTTTCTAACTAGTCACGGATACTGCTGTATATAGCCACAATACAAGTCTATACAGCTACAAGTCTCTGGTGGGGCACAATAACCATCATCAGCTGGGCAGCACAGTGGCATAGTGGTTAGCGAATCCCAGCCAGTTCACTATCTGCAAGGAGTTTGTATGTTCTCCCTGTGCTTGCGTGGGCTTCCTCCGGGTACTCCGGTTTCCTCCCACACTCCAAAGACATGCTGGTAGGTTATTATGTACAGTATGTGAGATAGGGACCTTAGAATGTAAGCTCCTTGAATGTGCAATATGTAAAGCGCTGCTTAAATTGTCAGCGCTATATAAATACCTGTAATAAATAAATCAGCTACATAAAGCGCTATATAAATCCTGTATAATAATAATAATGTTTATTGCTAGCTCCAAATACAACTGAAAGTTAAACCCTAAGTGACTGAGCTACAACTGCTGTGACACAGATTTTCTTTGAGTCCAATTCATTTTTCCTAGCAACAAAAACACTTTGAGAGATTTGGAGTGGAAACAACCTTTTGTTTCATGAATTATGTATTAATGCATCATTTATTTTTTACTAAAATTTCAAACCAGCCATTATGAACCAGGATTCCCTCAGAGGTTGCTAGGGGTTCCTTAAGCAGTGGCTGACTGACCTCATATGTATTGGTGCCTGCAAAGTTCTAGGACCACTTGGAAGAGCCAGCAGCATGACGCTAATCAACTTTTTAGCTATCTGTAAGGGGGGCATTCTTCCCACTGATCCCCAATGAATACATTTTAGAAGGCGGTTCCCTGAAACCTGGACATTACTTCAGGGGTTCCTCTGGGGTTAAGAAGTTGAGAAAATATTCTCTAAACTGTTATTGGTAATCTTCAAGAACAAGCAAAAGTGTACTTGAACCTGCAGAAATACCTCCAAGAACAGGATTTTTCAACCTTTTAAAGTCACAGCACCCTTTAAAAGTATGTGAAATCTTGGGCACCCGGTCTAAAATGTGAAAATGTTAATGTAAAAAATGACATGTGGTTCCTCAAATCCATATCAGACCTATCTGAGATTACATCAGAACCCCCCACCCCCTTTCACATCAGAGTCCCCTTTTACATCAGGTGCCCCCATCACATTAGGAGCCCCTTCACATCAAAGTCACCCCCTCTCACACTAGGAGCCCCCTTTTCACCATGGCCAACCTACACCATTGAAAGTCATAATACTGTTTGAAAATTTCGAGGCACCCCTGAGGAGGTCATAAGGCACGCCAGGGTGCCGCAGCACCATGGCGTGTGAAAGGCTGTCCTAGAATCTACTGGATGATAAATATATATCACCCATCATCAGAAAACAGGGTATACTGTTTTATACTTAATTTTAAAGTGTATCTCCACTTTTGCAGCCAAATTGGTATAACACATTTTTTTTATATTTGTCACATGTTCCATTCACATAGCATAAGAAAAACAAAAAACATAAATAAAAACTATTGCTTACATTTTTCTTGCCCCATTCTGAAAGAAAGGAAGTGGAAATTTCCTCTGGAATGCAAGGCAGGGGTGGAGGGGGCTGGAGAGGTTAATAAATAACCCTGTCTGTACTGTGCTGGCAGATCTCATTATCAGTTGTGAACTAGATTTGAACACTGTTTGTCCTAACAAAAAAAAGTTAAACATCAAGAAGCATCATGTGTCAATAAGAGGAAGCTCGGTCTGTCCCTAGCCTTTTCCTGTCAATTTGAAACTGTACAGAGAAGCTCCAAAGGCCTGCTAAATGCATGCGTCTGAAAGGTAAGGAATATTAGACATGTGCACCAGCAAAAAATTCGTTTAGTTTAGTTTCGTTTTGAAAAAAAAAAAAAAGGAATATGTTTAGAGAATTTTTTGTCAGTATGCTGAATAGAAACATATAACGTATAGTTGGGTTTTCTCAAATTTGAAGTGGAAATACACTTAAATAAACACTTAGAGTGACATTAAAGCCTAATTCCACCCCCCCCAGTGTCTCTCCTCGACTCCTGGCCAAACATCTGAAGTGTGCATGCGCCCGCCCGAGATCCTTTGCGGCCGCCCGAGACTCTTCAGATGTTCGGACGGGAGCGTGCAGCGAAGACACAGGTAAGTTTAAACCTGTTTCAAAAGGGTTTTTTTTGTTTTTTATACGTTTTTGCATATATCTACTGCTCGCTAGCAGTAGATATATGCAAAAAGAGTGAGGGTTTAATAACCCTTTACAGGGTAACTGTGGTCAAAAACGAAAAATAAATCTGCATTTCTATATTGAATTTCCATAAATTCTATTCCACTCCTATTAACTATATCAACCTAGAAGTTTGTAAACTTACTTATTGTAGATGTCCATAGGATGTACTTCCTCCATGCACTGACACAATTTCACTCAGCTCTGGGAATATGCACTTCCTTGTATCCTCACTCTAACTTAGCCTGCAGTCTGAACTACAACTCAATGTCTGAACAATGTAACATTATCATTGCTTGCTGGAAGCAATGCATGATGGAATATTTAGTCTTGAGAAATTGAGATTGCATCTCATCAAGCAGCAGTGAAAGAGATGCAAAGCACACTGGGAATCCGGGAAGCTGTTAAAAGTGATGGGCAGACAGAAGGCAGCACTCACTACATAAAAGGGATTTTTCATGTAAGCTTTGATTGCAATATCAAAAATAACTCTAGTATGCATTCTTATCACAACACTGATGTTATAACAGAAATAGTGTATGCTGGGACTTTACACTTTTTTAACCAGAGGAAGACAAATCCGAAGAAGTGTTACCTTAGAAACACTGAAGCTCCTAACAATCTACTATGATAAAATGATGTTTTTCCATTCTGTCTGAAATGTACATGAAATCTTAAGCTTGTGCCTTGCCCATGCAGGGTAAAGCAACAGGCTTCACTTAATTGCTACGCTCCCCCAGGTGCCACCACAGAGCGAAGACACAGGTACATCCAGACGTTTTGAATGATAAAGATTCCAGAGGTGCGCCTGGCTCTGCAAGAGAGGGAAGATTCGATTAGTTGGTACTGATAAGTATCATTAATGTACTTCTACTGGCTACCTTTTTTTATTTTATGTTATCATTTTATTTTTTTTTAATAGTTTTGTTTTAACTCATTAACCATGAAGATTTCAATGTAAGTAAACAGACCAATGAAAGGTGCATCTTGATTGGTAGCTGCAGGGTACTGCATGTTACTTATTGGGTTTTGCTTTACAGAACAAGCCTGATGGCCCAATTTTCAGCCCATGATACATTTTTACATGAAATTGCTAAAGCACACACATGGATTTGATGACACCAAAATATTGTTTAGCACATATCTGTTATATATCTCTGCAATTAAAGTACTATTAAACGCTAAATAATGACTCCAGATCAAACAAATATATTACAATGTAATATAATACATTGTCAAGCAAAGTATTTCTTGTATGTTTTGCCCAAGCACTTACAGTCATTAATTTTCCAGACAGCTACAACTCTCTCAGCTCTGCTTCCCTGAACTTCATGTCCAGTACAAGATCACAAGGGAGAGCACTGTCTACAGCACCTGTCTATCTACTAGCATGGTGCAGGGAGGATTGGGGAGTGATTTGCAGCGCTGTGTTTGTGTTTTAGGACACACACACAGGTTACTAACACACACAAGGGTGGCTCCATATGACCCTGCAAGGTAAAGGAGTCACCCTAAAATAGGATATCAGGGCCAGTGCTTAGGGGACCAGCTAGTTCTGCAGGAAAATTAATTTTTTAAACATCAAGAAGCAGCATTTCATCAGCATTTGAAGTAACTTAAAAACATTTTGGCCTGAACATCACTTTAAAGTAGTACTAAAGGCTATTTGTTTTCTACCTTAATGCATGCAGAGAATGCATTAAGGTAACAAACGCCCCGCTACCTTTGCATGCCCTCCACCCCCAAACACTTATTTATACACCGCGTTAACCACCGATGGCTCCCAGACAATCTGCAATGTTTCCCCGAAGTTCTAGGTTGAGAGGAGGAATCCAGAGGCCACTGAGGGCAGCGATAAGCTGTTGCACCTTAAAACAGTAGAAAGGCATCATGGCACACTCACAAACCAGCATGTAAAACAACTTGTCTCACCACTAAGGAGAGACAAGTTGAAGATTTCAAATTGGGTGCAGGTTTGTCAGGAGGAAGCCCAACCTCCTTAAAAGCACAGAAACACACAAGGGATCCCGCACATCCCAATGGCAGCTGAGAAACCCCATGGGTCGCTGCACTAAATCGGTCAAGCAAAACAAACGACAAACGCACTCAACAATTTGTCACCAGTTATACAGTAAGGTGCCCCCATTCTGCCCCCATGTGCTCCAAGATGGAGACTCTCATAGTTTAGAGTTAGGACCGCACTATAAGAGGTGCCTTGGCGCGGCAGTGCGGCTTTCACATCCTCTGCAGAAGACGTGTATCCAAACCTCTGTTATTATCCTTATTGGTGAGACAAGTTGTTTTACATGCTGGTTTGTGAGTGTGCCATGATGCCTTTCTACTGTTTTACTGTTCAAAGCCCATTTCGTGTGCACCTTACTGTATAACTGGTGACAAATTGTTGAGTGCGTTTGTCGTTTGTTTTGCTAGGCTGTTGCACCTGCCTGTCAAGATACTGTGAGGAGGCAGGGACAGGGGTGTGGCATGTCGAGTGCTGCACAAGTACAAGTGGATCTCCTCCGGAGAATTTAAAAGAAAAAAACAAACACGAGGGTTTAATATCACTTTAATCTCACTCAATCTGCCACTGTATAGAATGTTCATTTTAGAGTACTTTGTTATTTTTTCGCTTATTATTTCCAGATAATAATACACTTTAACTTCCAGTGTGTTTTTCACATCCTTTATCCCGCAAGAAAAATCACCAGGCTCCCTCCGCCAAGACACAAATAGAAATCTTGGTGCCGATAGCCGCTGTGCAGCGATTAGCTCGTCCAGGGGAGCTGTTTCTTGTGCTAGCTGCTACCTCATCAAGCTATGAGTCACCAATTCCTTGCAAGAATGCTTTCCTAATGTAATTTGGATTCTTTCTCCAAAACAAATAACATGGGATTTTTATAAATACCTTATTTGATTGTGTTGACATCTGTTAATTACACCACACAAGTGTATTTGTTATTAAAATTCTAATATCGACACAATGATGTCAACAGCATTTTATTTTAATACAAGCTTATATTGAATCCTTGCTCTGTTTTCTAATTCTCTGGATATTTTGATATGCACAAAACATTGTATCTCTGCAGAACAGTTATCGCTGCAAACATACACAGTGAGGACCTGTCAGTAAACCTCAATCTTCACATGAATCAACAGGGCACATGTCAGTATGACCAGATCCCACTGTTATTTTAAATAGAAAATTACCTCTTCCTTGCCGTGATTAAGGAACTTCAGTTCCCCAACACAGTCAGGCTATATTACATAGTCCCTGGCTACCCATCACTGATGTACACGGGGATCTAAACGCTAACCCTACAGCCCATGTAGAAATATAATTTCTAACTGCACATACAAATATGGTCTTTGATATATATACAATGTATTGTATATATAAATGTGATACTGATGAACTCTAACTATGACATGTATCATATCTAATGAATATCACATTGCAATTTAATATATTTAAACTGTAATATATATATATATATTTATTAGGGATGCACCGATACTAGTACTCACCCAAATGCTCTGATACCCCCCTCACCCAAATGCTCTGATACCCCCAATACCAGAACTCCCAGTCAGAGGGAGATTTCCTCTGACCAGCAGTGGCACATAGGAACATGGAGCCGGCTTCCCTGCCATTTAGAAAGCCAGGCTGCAGGTAATGACTTGCCGCCCAGCTTCCTGAGTGGCCGGGAAGCTAGATCCATGCTGTTTGGCTGGCTCAATGCTGATTAGCTGGGAAGCCAGCTTTCCAGCCAATTAGCATAGAGCCGACTAAACAGCATGGCGCCAACTTCCCGAGCAATCAAGAAGCCAGGCAGCGGGTAACGGCACGCCATCCGGCTTCCTCATTGACCAGGAAGCTGGATTCATGCTAGCGGAAGTACTAGTAAGATAAAATTTAGCTTTGATTATGGCACGCATTCACTGTGGCATTGTTTCGGTAAGCTTGTGCAATGTTTTCATTCAGAGTCGCATTCATCTTTCACCAAGATTTTGTAGTGTTGATGGAAGAGTCGGACCACTGTGTAAAGTCTTCATCAGCACATCTCAGCGAGTCTCAATGGGGTTAAGGTCTGGACTCTTTAGTGGCCAATCCATGTGTGAGAATGATGTCCCATGCTACCTGAATCTCTCTTTCCCAATCTGAGCCCGATGAATCCTGGCATTGCCATCTTGGAATATGCCCAATGTGCCATCAGGGGAGAAAAATCCATTGATGGTCAGTTAGGCAGCTGACCAACCTAGACCCATTATCCAATGAAAGGCTCTTACTTATTTGCTTAGCTAAATCCAGGTAGTGACTTTTTTGGAGGGAGGCAGTGTAATTATGGTGATTCTTTCAGACACACACAAATCTCAGGTATACAAATAGCATTTAAATTTACAAATATCAGGTTTCAAGAGGAAGTTGTTTGTTAAACAAGTGTTGACACAAAGCTAGCTTCTCACAATGGGCAAAAGGGTGTAAAATGCCTTCTATTGTTTTAGCTAGCCTTCTCACAATGGGATACACAAGTCCATTGTTTATCCATCGTGTTGTGTAAACATATTACACCCAAGCTGGTCAACAATAGCCTGACACTTTTGCATTAACTGACCGTGAGTGTCATTTGTGAAACTGTGCTGCCATCTAGAGTTGAAAAAAGAGAGATACACCTGCCATAGAATTGAATGTGTAAGTGTAAGGGCGAAGCCCACAGGTCTTGGGTACCAATTTTATAAATGAAAGTCAGCTGCCCAGGTGAGATAGTGAAGACTTCACAAAGGAACTTTGAACAGAGGAGAACACTAACGCCATAAGAAGTCTGACACAACAATTTCCTGAAAACGCTTAATCATCAAGTAGTCCTGTTCAATAAACAATATGTGGATCAGCAACAATTGAAGTTAAGTGACTTTTAGTGTATCCTCTTATAGAAACCATTGCATGTGCTAGAGAAGGATAGATAGCTTGTGTATGTGTGTGTGCATGAGTGTGTGCATGAGTGTGTGTGTATGTATGTATACTTGTACCAGCCTGTACGTGTTTGTAGTTTTTTACCTGTAACTAAGTAGTTTTGTGAACATGGCATTTGTTGTATAGTAAAAGTACATTTAAAAAACTCGTATTGGGTCAGTTTTCTTGGTTTTACTACAAGAGTCAGACAAACAAATAGCTCTAAAAGTTTGCAAAGCAAAACATTTGGGGTCTTGTGGCTGGGAAAACCAAAACAACAATCACTGAGAAGAATGCAGATAGTAAAGAGAACCTGTAGCCATGCTATGGTCATTCAAATATTTACATATTCCTATCAAACAGTGAATGAGCTTTAAACAAGTTGACCTATGTTGCTGCAGTGCTGCAGGCACTGTGGAGCAATGTATCTTCAAAGTTCATAATAGAGGCACTGTAGTCAATTTCTAGTTGGGTTCTGAGTATCTTTTGCTGCCCCTGCCATCAGTGACTTGGCACCTTTCTAATGTAAAAACAATACATATGCTCTGTGTTTACATAAAAGGCTACAAAAATGCCAAGTCACTGCTAAAGCTGCTTCAAAACTGATTAGAACACGATCACAGTCCCTCTGTTGTAAACTTGAGGATGGATTATATTTCACAGGTCAGTGAGGGCTTGTTTAAAGGTTATTTACTGTTTACTAATGTATATACTTACCTTTCCTTCAATCCCTGCTGCTAAATTTGGTAAATGTTGGTCTAGATAAGGGGTGCCCACAAGGTCGATCGCGATCTACCAGTCGATCGCAATGTCCTCTCCTCCCGCCGCTTCTCTGGATCCCCGCTGCTCTCCCCAGCGGGGATCCGAGAAGAAGTGAAGGAACCGGCGGCGGGGGAGGGCGGAGGACGGAGCCGCTGTCACAGAACTAATGCAGAGCAGTGAGGAGAGAGAGAGACGCTCGGCCAGGATCTGACAGCCGGCGCCTCTCTCTCCCCTCACTGATCGTCCGTTCTGTCACAGCGGCTCCGACCCCCCGCGTCTGAAGTGCTCTCTCACTTCTCGTCGGATCCCCTGCTGCCTTTGCCCGGGAGAGCAGGGGGATCCAGAGGAGTGTCCCCAATTTCTTTTTCTATTTTAAAAGCTAAATATCAGGGGGCTTTTTAGACCCCTAATATTTCCCCCGAAGCCCCCCCAAGAGTAAAAAATTACGAAAAAATAAATAAATAATGAAAATAAAATAAAAAAATAGTAAAAAATTTAAAAAACGTTTTTTTTTCTTGCTTCAGGCGCAAAAGGAGCTGGCTACGGCTATGCTCCC